>NC_142520.1:7294700-7364700 GCF_964205215.1 Stylophora pistillata
CTATTGTAACTCCGTCTGGTCGTCCACATACGTATCTAACTTAAACAGAAATTATTATTTGCAAAAGCGAGCCGTGCGGGCTATCATCAACTCAGACTATCGAGACCACTCTGCCCCTTTATTCTCCCAACTAGAGATTTTAGATATTTTTGCAAGTCAATACATTTGAAATCACCAAATTTATGTTTTATTTCAAAAATAACTTATTGCCCGCCATTGCTTCTCGATCTTTTTGTAAGGAATAGCCAAATTCACAACTATGGTACCAGAACAGCCAGTAATTATTGAACGCCTTTGTGCCGTACAAATGTCAAGCAATTTACAATTCTCTACCAAGGTCCTAAAATTTGGAACTCTCTCCCTATTTCAGTCACTCGTTCGTCAAACGTTCTCAGCTTTAAAACGAAATTGCAAGAGTTTTTACTTAAATATTCACTGAATTGGCCAAGCCGCACATTCGCAGCACTTTTTCTTTAATTTATTATTGTAAGTGAGGTGGCTCTCCCATAAGCCTGGTGGCTTCTTGGGTCTCCTCGCCTTCTAACTGTTATCGCTGTAATTATATATTTTGTTATTGTTAAAATAAGGCAAATAAAGATGATGATGATGGTGATCGAGGAGCGAACATTTTTTACCTCACGACTAATTGCCTAATTCATAGCGGAGCTTGCGGTGCGTGCAGCGCAGACCTTTTCTAAGAACAAAAACAAAACAAAAAATAGTGGTAGCGCATCAAGCCAAAAAGAAAAAGAAAACACTTGGTCGCGTGACCATATGACCGTATTCAATGGAAAAGATGTGAAATCCATCATAAAACAGTATAGCTCTGAGGAACTTTTATTTTATCTATATGTCATAAGGTTTGGAATTTTATTATAATTTAGCGTGTTCACCCACTCCTCTACGCCCCTCCCTCCCCTCCCTTCATGTTTATCCTTATGCCGACATTGGCACACGATGTCACGTTAACAATTACAACGCACAGCCTCATTTCTTTGATGGATGGACGGATGGTATTTTATTTTTTTCCATTTAACAGACTGGATACTTGCAATAGCTTTCGATAGGGAGAATACTAATTCGTAGAAGACATCTACCTTTACGCATGATTCCTAAACTATTTTCATGAACCGCGTATTTTACCAACCTTTTGCTATTTGAGTTACCAAAAAATGTAAACCAAGCTATTTTCATATATCTTGAGTTTCTTGTTTTAATGATGCCAACCATTGCTCCACACCTGGTGGAAATAGCCTCTAGGTCCGTTCATAAAGAGAAGAAAATAATCGTGACTTATATCAGTAAGAAGCGATCGAGTATCGTTTTCTCCATTACACCAGCTATCCCCTTTAAAACGTCAGAAAGTCTGTTGCGCTTGGGTTGTTATCGAATGAGCTTCAATCCGGTAAAATGTTTACAGTACTTTGAATACATTATGCGCTGAGCAAGTACAAACTCTATTTTATCCACTGGTTATGCTCTACAACCGTAAGGGAAGTAGTGAACGGTTAGATAAAGATATCTCGGTATTAGAATATCCTGTAACCACAAGTGAAATCAAATCGGAAAGAAGATATTATCCGGGCGGCTTTTATTAGGCTCTCTCGACGAAACAAATCAAACCTTGTTAATATCTGTTCTTGACTATTATTATACTTGAAAAGAATATAGGTAATAAAGATAAATATATAAGTAAAGACAAAGGAAGAGATATGATTAGACTTGTTTCGGAATGTAGTTTTTAGTTTTTTTAAGACGCAAAATCATTTGGAAACAGTTAAACACAATGACAAAAATACTCGGTTACGAAATTGAAATGCGCGATATAATTCATGGTTGTTGTGTCATAAATAACGCTCGGTGCATCACCTTTCAGAAATAATATGTAGGGTCTTAGAACATAATAGCCTCAAGCCTGTAACAAGATAGCTTGAAGCCTGTAAAAAGATATCAGCCGACAAGCGCACATTTTAAGATCTCTTTCGAGCAAAAAACCAATTGAGTTAATCGTTTAAAACTTATTTAGACGTTTTAACAGCGGAATGAAAAATCTTGTACGAAAAGGGAAGGGTTTTCATCCGAGCTCATTTTATAAATCAGGTAGCTCATTTTTCTGCCTTTAAAAGCGCACACAACCCACAATTCCTCTGTTTGCTCCGACGAAGGGCTAACGCTCGAAACGTCAGCTTTTATAATCGTAACGGTGGCCAATTTACCATTTCAACTTTGTTGATATATTCAAATTATTTTGTTTTAATGAAGCCAACCATTGCTCCATATCTGGTGGAAAAAGCTTATAGCGTCATTGATCCGTTTATAAAGAAAAGAAAATAATGGTGACTTATGTCAGTAAGGAGCGATCGATTATTGTTTTGTCCATTACACGCTATCTCCTTTAAAACGTTAGAAAATCTGCTGCACTTGGGTTGTTATCAAATCAAGAAGTATATAAAATAAACATATCGGCCTCAACTAGAAGGAACTTCTGCATATCATAAGCTTGATGAACTGGGCGATGAGTGGGCTTCAATCCGGCCAAATGTTCACAGCACTGTCAATACATTGTGCGCTGCGTAAGTACAAATACTATTTTATCTAGTGGTTATGCTCCAGAAATGTAAGGGAAGTACTGAACGCGCGGTTAGATAAAGATATCTCGGTATTGGAACATGTTGTAACCCCAAGCGAAATCCAACCGGAAAGAAAATATTATCGGCGGCTTTTATTAGGCTCTCTCGACGAAACAAATGTAACTTTGTCACTGTCTGTTCTTTACTTTTATTATACTTGAAAAGAATACAGGTAATGAAGACAAATATACAAATAAAAACAAAGGAAGAGATGTGTTTTAAGCTTGTTTCGGAATGTAGTTTTTTGTTTTGTTAAGACGCGAAATGATTCGGGAACAGTTACCCACGATGACAAAATTACGCGGTTATAAAATTGAAATGCATAACATAATTTGTGGTTGTTGTGTCATAACTGATGTTCGGTGCATCACCTTTCAGAAATAATATGAAGGGTCCCAGAACACAATAGCCTAGTCACCTGCCTTCTGAAGTTGTTGTGACAAGTTGTCAGCCAACAAGCATACATTGTAAGATCTCCTTCGCACAAAGACGAATTAATTTTATCGTTTAAAACTTAGTCAGACGTTTTACATGCGGAATGAACAATCTTGCACGAAAATATAAGGGTGTTCATCCGAGCTCATTATATAAACATGCTCTATAGAAAACGATGATTGTGATTAACAAAAGACAAGTTTGGACATAGTATTTTCACAATTAATGGCGTCAGCAACAGTCAACTTGTGACGAGTTTATCTTTTATTTCCCTTTAAATTAACTTCCTGCTTCCTCGACTTTTCATCGACTTGAGTTGTTGAATGTGTTTCTATAAAGGGACGTCAAAGCATTTATTAGCGTTTCCTCGTCGCTAATTCATTGATATAATTTTGGGGTGAAATCGGCTAAGTTGCAATTAAAAATCTGCCTTGCTAATTCATAATGTTCATTTCCATTCGATTCACTTTTTTTTTAGATGTTGCATTGATAAAAAACAGGTAATAATCTCAACTGGCGCAAAATATACCTGTCAAGTATGCCCCTACTATGCCATTTAAATTACATAAGGTCAAGGGAACGCGCAAAATTTGACACAATAATGCAATGAAGAACAAGGCAAAAATTTGGTCGGATAGCGGAGCAACAAAGTGGTTGCACAGAAAGATCCCTAGTTTGATACTTTTCGTTCGTTAAGAAACAGGTATTTCAAGAACGTCATACTTTTTTTCTGTTGACCGTAGAGAACGCTTTAAAATGACTAAGTGATTCTCAAGTTTCAACAACAATTAAGGATATTTCAATAAAATAAAGCTAAAAGGCACTAGCATTTGCTTTGCTCCAAACATATGACGTCGTTGCACAAAAGGAATCAGCACCCATCCCCGTTACCTCGAGGTGCAGTTGCGAACAGGGTCTAGACCGGATAATGTTTGGCATCTTTCATAGAAATCTCTTCAGATAAGGAATATTTATGAGAATCATTTCAAAAGAAGTTTTGAGCTTTAAGGAAAGCAAAAACAAAGGAAAGAGATAGATACAGATGTAAGCTGTTCTGCTTGTTGTTCTTTAAATAATACTTTTTGCAGCACGCAACCGTTATCAACATTTTAGGACAAAAGCGTTTTCTGTGTTTCCTTTCAGTGCTTGACTCTATGAACAAGAGAGATTGCCTCTTTTGATTTATTTCTTGTTTTTTAACCAGATACTTTGAATAAACATTAAAGCCAAGACTCTCACCGTTTTCCTCGTGAAATCTTAAAACGTCAACCTGTAAATTGAACCACATTATGTTTCGCACATAGAACGATCTTGCATAGCCGAAGATAAAACTAAAAATTTCATGGTTTAATTGTTTGTATTTATTTTCCATGTCGAACTAAGCATTAACTATTTTGGCTATAGCTTCCGATAACATTTTTTATAAATATTAAAATGCGCTTTCTTCTTGCGGTAAAAAATCGTGGTCCGTGACTTTCAGTCGAGTTAAAACCTCCATATTTCAGTTTGCTATCTGTCTGCGTCTAAAACTAGTCTGTAAATGAAGAAAGATAAAAAATGAGAAAAGTCCCTATACTTGCGACACGCCTCCCCTCCCTCCCTTCCCTTAAGCTTATCCCAGTTCCATGACGCAGAGTAACCGGAAGACTCCATTTCCCCTGGCAGAAATAGCTTCTAGCCTTATCGCCACGTTTATGAAGGGAAAATTGTGGTGACCTATGCCAGTAACAAGCGATCCCATATTGTTATGTCCGCTATACATTACCTCTTCCAAGAAAAGCTTGGGATACGTTGAAAATCTGTTGGATGTGTTGTTACCGATACAAGAACCAACATAAACACACCGACATCTACCAGTGGCAACCTTTGCATATCGTAAGCTTGATGAATTGAGCGAAGAGCGGGCCTAAATCCGGTAAAATTCTCACAGCCCTGTCAATACACTGCAAACTGAGTAAGTACAATCTTTACAACATTTGTTGGTTATCTGATAGAAATGTAAAGGAAGTAGCGGATGGTTTGATATAGATATGTTGGCATTGGAACATCCTGTAGCCCCCAGTCTTAACAAACTTGAAAAACAAAAAGAGATATAATTGGTGGCTTTTAAACAAGTCTCTCTCACTCAAAAGAGAATAGATCAGACTTTGTTAATGTCTGTTCTTGAATTTTATTACACTTGAAAATAATAAAGATAACTGAAACAAACAGATGAATAAAAGCAAAGGAAGAGATGTGTTCCAGGTGGATTTGCTATTTAATTTCCAGTTTTTCTTAAGAAGGACATTGATTTGGAAACAGTTGACAACAGTGACAACTATTCGGTTTTAAAATTGAAATTGTTGTTTTAATTCATGATTGCTGTGTCTTAACTGGAGGATACCTACCCTCCGAGTTAGGAACCGAGTTGGGAACCGGGTTAGGAACCGAGTTAGGAACCGAGTTGGGAACCGAGTTGGGAAACGAGTTAGGAACCGAGTTGGGAACCGAGTTGGGAACCGAGTTGGGAACCGAGTAGGGAACCGAGTTGGGAACCGAGTTGGGAACCGAGTTGGGAACCGAGTTGGGAACCAAATTACAGGAACCGAGTTGGGAACCGAAGTTTACGGACGATGGATTTTTACCATTTCTACGCCGTCTTTCGGTCTAGTCTACGTCCTAAACCTCGCGCCGCCATCATAGCCTTAATTTTTTTTTAAATACGAGTTTTTTCTCCATTAGTTGCCTTTGACTCGAGGAAACCTTTGACGATAACTCTTAGAGAAACAAAGTTAGAGTTTGTTGCTGACGTCGTCAAAATGGCGCTGAAAATCAGGAAAATTCAGATTTGGCCACGATGAGAAGTGTATCGCAGTTTTAAGTAGAAGACTCCAAGTTTCATTCTTCTCCTAGGGCTTGATGAGAAACGGCGGCATTTCAAATTTTACGCAAATCGGTTGAAAGCGAGCGGAGAAATCGTTGAAAAACGGATACAAAAACACGTATGCAAATGTTCTGAAACATGGAAAACCGCCTGTAAAGACATCTTTAGATGGCAATTTCTCATAGGTGTTTAACTCTTGGGCTACATGTCGTTAAGAAAACAGAGTGCATTGACAGTTGTCAGCGCTCGCGAAATCTGAAAGTCATAAGTAAAAAATCACATGATTTATGACGTCGTGAGAATGACGCAGAATATCAGGAAACTTCAGATTTGGCCACCAAGAGAAGTCTATCGCAACTTTAAGTAGACGACTCCAGGTTTCGTATTCCTCCAAGCGCTTGATATCCCGCATTTCAAATTTCACAGCAATCGTTTAAAAGCCGGCGGAGTAATCAGTGAAAAACCTCGAGCAGAGATCGTGTTGCGATCGATGGATAAACGATCGTAAACAGATATTTGTATGCCAATTTGTGAATGGCGTTTCTCTTTCAAGCCATTAGACTTGGGAAAGACAAAGCTGATCGACATCTCTCAGAGGTACTAGGCTGCGAAACTCCTACCTTAAAACGCACGTGACTTATGATGTGCTCAAAATGGAGGAAGAAAGCTCTTGTATGCAAATTAGTGGTTCTTGATGTGGTTTTACGCCGAATATGAGATTTCTAGTAAAGAGCTCGTGTTGTCTCTTTCAGATTACCCTGTTTTTTCAATAATCATAATCGATAATCAATTAATTAATTAATTATTAACTTGGTTCCTAACTCGGTTCCTAACTCTGTTCCTTACTCGGTTCCCAACTCGGTTCCTAACTCAGTTCCCAACTCGGTTGTTAGTTTATCTCTCTTAACTGATGTTCAGCGCTACACATCAGATTAAGATGAAGTAATAT
The DNA here is from genome assembly GCF_964205215.1 of Stylophora pistillata. NCBI lineage: Eukaryota > Metazoa > Cnidaria > Anthozoa > Scleractinia > Pocilloporidae > Stylophora > Stylophora pistillata. The sequence goes on from NC_142520.1 coordinate 7,301,578, forward strand.
GTAGGGTCTCAGGAAACACAGTAGCCAGTAGCTAAGTTTTTTACGTTCTAAAGCTACTGTGACAAGATGTCACCAGAAAAATACACATATGAATTCTCTCGCGAAAAAAAGAATTAAGACTGTCGCTTAAAACTTAGTCAGACTTTTTCCTTGTGAAAAAGAAAAACCTTGCCCGAAAAGAGCTCACTTTATGATAACACTCTATATAAAACAATAACTGTGGGAAACTGGAGGTAAGTTTGGACATTGAATTCACACAACGAATACCATCAGCAACAGTCAACTTGTGACGGGTTTATTTTTAACCGCCTCCCGGTTAGCTCAATTGATAGAGCGCTGGACTAATGTGCAGGAGGTGGAGGGTTCGAGCCCCGGCCGGACCAACACTCAAGGTATTAAAATAATTGAGAAGAATATGCTGCCTTTCTCTTACATCAAGAAATGGTTTAGATATTCCAGTCTTCTCGGATAGGGACGAATAAATGGAGGCCCCGTATCCTTCCTTGTTAGGGGTAGGAGACGTTAATTTCCCACGCACGAGGTTACTGTGTGATGGATGTCCTCCCCTGGGGTGGGATGGGTGAGTTGTTGTCTTGCGTTTACATGAGCCTCTGGCTCGGGCAATATGGGCAACCATGCCCCACGTAAAGACATTAAACTTGATTATAGATTACAGATTTTTAACTTTTCGTTTCAATCAGCTCCTGTTTCATCAAACTTTCACTCTCACGTTTCACCCTCCCAACCACTCAGTTAAATCCATCATTCTTAAAAACTTTAAATTACTTCAAAACGACCCAGAGACAAGCACTATCTTTTCGCAGCCTCCGCTCATTTCATTCAAACGCGACAAAAACATAGGCATTTTTTTGGTCAGAAGTTCTTTTCAGACTAATGACCAACCAGGCACTTTTAAATGCGCTCGTGCACGATGCAAAACGTGTCCTTTCATTCACAACACTGATAAAATATCGGGACCTAAACGATCCATTAAGATCACCGATCACTTCACGTGTACCTCCGCCAATGTAATCTATTGCATAACTTGCACTTATTGCAAAAAGATATACATCGGCGAAACAGGCAGAAGACTAAGTGACCGATTCCGAGAACATCTTCGAGACGTGGAAAGGAGTGACAAGGACGCATCGAAACCAGTCGCTAGACATTTTAATCTACCTAATCATTCTAAGCCACACATGGCAATCTGCGGTCTTTCCTTGCACTTAGGTGGCACGGGAAGCCGTAAAAATCTTGAACAAAAGCTCATCTTTCAAACCGGTAGTCTAAATCCCACAGGGATCAACGAACGCTTTTCATTCCACTAGTTTATTCATGTTTTTCTCGTTGCCATGCTCCCACCAATAACGTAGCTCCATTTTCTGCCTTTAAAAGCACACACAACCCACAATTCCTCTATTCGCTCCGACTAAGGGCTAACGCTGGAAACGTCAGCTTTTGTAATCATTACGGTGGCTAATTTACCATTTCAACTTTGTTGATATATCCAAATTATTTCCATCGATCCCAAGACAGAAATATGGCATCAGTCATTAATTTCAGTAGTTTTGTGTTTCAATGAATTGTCTTTAATAATTACAAAACTAACAATTTAAATTTTTTCCCGTCATATGATTCGTCGATAAAGCTAGGGGTAAAACAGGCCCAGTTGCACTCAAAAATTTGATGGCGTCTTTATTTACAGTTTTTATTCCATTCAAAGAAGTTTCTTTTGTTTGATTTTGTGTAGATGTTGCATCAACAATGACACAAAGAAATAATAGGAGTTCACCAGCGTGTCGTGAGCCGGAACAAATGCTAGATTGAGGCGAGTAGGATAAAAAAAGAATAGGAAAAGAGTAAACCAAATAAACAGATATTTTGATTGTAAGGAAATGTGGCCCATATTAAACGGCAAGCGATTTAAACTCCCTCATTAAACAGTGTAGCACCGAGGGAGTTTGGCGCTGTTTTTTTATATGTTCTGCGTGTAATATTCTGCTGTAAACAGATGGAAAGATTTAGACGACTCTGCGCGAGTTCTCGATGACGAGCTATCGATGATAATATTTTATCTATGTGACATTTGTACTTTAGATTTTCTGATTGCTTGTTGGAGATATTGTTGATCAGTTTTATTGTGAAATAACTAATTAACTTGATCTTGTCAAAGGACCCTACAATACTGGTTTGAGTAACGGGAGAGGTAAGGAAAGAAATGAAATAGAAAAGTTGAAACAATCCAATGTTCTTGAATTCTGATAATTATTATTCAACTACACTCCAAAGAGAGCAAATAACGGCTACGACAAGTACAAATATCAGGCGGTACTTGCGCTACAGAGAACGAGTTAGACAGGTTTTCTCGCATCGCGCAAGCGACGAAATTGGATTAAAGTTCCAAAAAAAATGACGGAAAATTTAAATTATTTTTCTGACGACGACGAGTCGCAATGGCTGGCGAATATTGACTCCAGTTTATAAGATAAATCGAACGAAGAAAAGCAGTTAAGCAGTTAGAGGACAGTGAAATGTCATCATTTATTGGAGAAAATGAAAACAGCAACACGACAACGACTCACTAAGTAATTTTACTCGTTCTTTTTATTTTGACTCGCTCTACGGGTTCGTCAAAATACAGCACAACTCCTAAAAATACTCATCGATACTACACAATAAAACGTCTAATAGGATACATGTATTAAACATAACTCAGTGGACTGAATTGCAAATGGTATTTCCGTTTGTCACAGTAACAAGGGAAAGTTAGCTAATTGATTATCACAAAAGGGGGGAAATGGGGATTTCCCTGAGGAGCCTCGCATCTCACAAGGAATTAGATATTTTAACCAATTATTTTCACTCATTGGTTAACTCGTGATAGCATTTAGCACTTGAGCCAAACTTTGGGCGGAATCAGCTTTTTGAATTTTATCATTCTCATCCTGTCCCGCGCGCTTTTTCCGTAAACATTGATTCCGACACTTCTTGTTACACTTAAATGGAAAGTGTTCAAGGCCGTTATCTGCGCAGAATTAGTTTACATTAAGCTAAGCAACTATTGTCAAAAAGTCTTTTGTCCACCTCTATATTTGCTTTATATTCTGATGTCAAATTTCATGTTTTAGTTAATAAACAATGCTTTGCATCTGTCGCAAATAACTTTTACCCCATTGGTCAGTTTTTTTATAAGAAAACAAGACAAGTTAGATAAGTCTTTGGTGACTCAGGTCAAGACCTGGAGAAGCGATCGACTGTTATGGCGTCCATTCTATACTTCCGCCATAAGAAGAGTCAGAAAAACGTTTAAAATCATCTGCATATACACTACTACAAATTACGAACTAACTCAAAATTTATCGAGATCAAGAAAGGCGAATTATCCGTCTCTTGAGCTAGATGAATAGGAGGATAAGTGGAATTTAATTTGGTAAAATGTTCACAGCCCTGTCTATAAGTTGCACGCTGAGTAAGTACATATTTTAAGTTTATGCTTTGAAAAATAACATAGATAGAAAGTGAATAGAGCGATAAACATAGATCGACCTTTGAACATACAGCAATGTTCAACCATATCAAACAGGGAAAATTCATGGCCGGTAGATTTTATTCAGCTCTCTGATAGCAAACAAGTTGAACTCAGCGAACGTCTTTTCATGACAAAAGATAGCTTAGATACGATGCAACATTATAAGCCATTAGGATATTGTTTCGATGCGGTTCTAGAGATGAAGAGGTCATTGTAGCCCACAATTATTGTTTTACGAAAGTCTGACCAGTGACTTTTAGCAGTGATCTAAAGGATCACAGGAACACAATAGCTAAGCCTAATCCGACAAGATGTCAAATGGAAGACACATAAACATATCTTATCTTATCTATCTTATCTTATCTATCTATCTAAACGAGTTCGGGTATGAAATCGGTAACAAACTTTTTTGCTTTTGTTTTTTGGGAATTTAAAACACCATTTTCTGCCAGTTCGCTCCACAACCAATGCTCTGGAGTAGTGAAAAGGTCTTCTTCCATACGTTTTTGCTAATGTTTGAATCCGATGTCCAATCCTTTAGTCAAAAAAACCATCAAAACGTTAAGTGGCAAAACGTTAGCATGTGTTCTCTTTGCTACCAATGCTTTGTAACTTTGAATTATGTATATCTACCCTTTCGAATATTATTCATGAAATATGAGTGATTGATTTGTTTAAATTTGTTTTTCTCTCCAGGAGTTATCATTAATTTGATGACGCAGTTGCAAGAAACAGGTGAGGGAAAGTGATTCCAATTTTAATAGTTTATACCTGAATTTGAAATTCAAGATAAAACGAAATTAAATACCAACTGACTAATACATTTTCGCATGTGTCCCCATTTGCACACATGCGAAAATATTTTGCGATTTTTATCTTTGATCTTGATTTTTGAGTTAAAACGTAATATGCACCTATCGCTTTTTTCGTCGGAAATAAGCTATTTAATCAGTCTTCTTTCCCTAGAGCTTGTTTTTTGGAAAAAGGGAATTTTTAAAAATTTACTGCGCATTGTGTTTGCTCTCTTGGCTTCTCAAAAATTTGGACTTTTAACAGGCACGTGTTACACGTAAGCGTCAATGGGTTTAATCTATACTGAATGAATTTTTGGCTAAAAATATTTAATACATGTAGAGAAATTTTGTTGCAAATGTTTCATTTCATGGGAGCTCCGCTTTTATTCTTGGCTAAATCTATATATTAGCATTTAGTACTTGTGCCAATTTTGGGCCGAGTCAGCTTTTTGTGTTTTATCTTTCTTATCCTGCCTCGCGCGTTTTTTCCGTAATCATTGATTCCGACACTTCTTGTTACATTTAAATGAAAAACGTTCAAGGTCGTCATCCGAGCAGAATTAATTTATATTAAGCAACTATTGTGAAAAAGATAAGTGGTTTTCTAACCTCTTCATATTTGCTTCATATTTTATGTCAAATTTCAATGATGTGTTTAGTTAATGAAACAATGTTTTGCAGCTGTCGCAAACAACTTTTTGTCCCATTGGTCAATTTTATATAAGAAAAATTAAAAGTTAGATAAGTCTTTGGTGACTCAGGTCGAGAAGAAGCGATCGATTGTGATAACGTCCATTCTATACTTCTGCCATAAGAAGAGTCAAAAAAACGTTGAAAATCATCTGTATATGCACTGCTACTAATAAAAAACCAATTGAGAAGTTATCGAGACCAAAAAAGGCGAATCATTCGTCTCTCTAGCCTGACGAATAAGAGGATGAGTGGAATTTAATCAGGTAAAATGTTCACAGCCCCGTCTATAAGTTGCACCCTGAGTAAGTACGTGTTTTAAGGTTATCCTTAAAAAAAAAAGACATAGATAGAAAGTGAATATATCGATAAACATAGACCGGTCTTTGAACATACTGCGATGTTCAACCTCATCAAACAGGGAAAAAGTCATGCCGGTAGATTTTATTCAGCTCTCTGCTTACAAACAAGTTGAACTCAGCGAACGTCTTTCCATGACAAAAATAATTGACTCAATAGTTTAGATACGATGCAACATAATAAGTCATGAGGATAACTTTTTGATGCGTTTCTAAAGACGAAAAGGGCATTCTAGCCCGTAACTGTTGTTTTACGAAGGTCTGATGAGTGACTTTTAGCTGTGATCTGAAGGATCACAGGAACACAATAGCTAAGTCTAATCCGACAAGATGTCAAAAGGAAGACATATGAACGAGGTTGGGTATGAAATTGGTAATTATCCTTTTTTGTTTTTCCGTTTGGGAATCCAACCACCATTTCCTGCCAGTTCGCTCACAAAACAATGCTTTGGAGCAGTGAATAGGTCTTATTCCATAACCTTTTGTTAAATTTTGAAACCGATGTTCAATCCTTTGGTAGAAATAACCATCAAAACGATGAATGTCAAAACGTCAGCATGTATTTTCTTTGCTAGCAATGCTTTGTAACTTTAAATCAATGTAGAACGATAAGGGACACTATTCTGGTTGTTGTAAAGCCTTTGCTCATATTCGGGGAACAGAGAGAGAGAGAGAGAAGGAGGGTGGGTCGAGAGAACGAAATGTGTAAGCGAGTTTAAAGGTAAACCATATTTCACAGTATCCTACTCTTTCGAATATTACTTGCATACAGATTGCTGGTCAACGCATGGCATCATCACTGAACTTAAATGAAGGTTGACAGCTGATGCACATAGCAGTTTTTAAAATTCGCGGCAGCTGTGAATAATTTTACAAGCGAATGAGTTTCATCAATAGGCATTGTTTAGTTTGACAGGTGTATTGTTATTCATGGCTAAGTTAAAGACAATGGCTCGCTCGCCTAAAAAGCGCCAGTTTTTAACGCTATTTCGACTACAAATTTTCAAACTGAAATGGATAAGGGCTCCCATCGGCCAGTTTTCAAACTTAAAACGGATTCTGTGAGAGTAAAGATGAATCTTTCATTGTTAAAGGGTAGTAAGTGTTTTTAGAAAATCGCTGCGAAAAATGACTTGCATACTAAAATTCTGAATTTGGCGTATTTTCAAGTTCAAAAGGATAATACTTCTGCCTCGTAAAAATCATTAACTTTAGGTGCAAATTGTAGATACATCTTTAATCTTCAAATAGCAGTGCTTTGATTTAGAAGCAAACACCTCCAAATCTCAGTAAAGTTAGTTTAACGAAGCCTAGTTGGCCAATTTTGGTCCATTCTTCTCTAATTTAGGGCTGCTTGAAGCAAGGTTTAAGGTTTGTTTGCTTTTCTCTCCAGCAGTTATCTTTAATTTGATGACGCAGTTGCAAGGAACATGTGAGGCAAAGTAATTCTAGTTTTAATACTTATATACCTGAATTTGAACTTCAAGATAAAACGAGACTAAATACCGGTTGACTAACACAATTTAGCAGCCATCACATGCCGTCGAGGACAGTTGAATAAAGATTCTTAATTTTCTCTGCAAAGTAATCGCGCGTCGGAGAGATAAATTAACTATTGGGCGCACATTTCTGGTCGCAAATTTCAAAAAAATTCACTCGCATTTGACAATCCCGGCCATGGGCAAGTTTGTCTATACCTTGACGCCACGGCTCAATTCTGTAAAAACTAATTAAGGCTAGCCACATATCTTAGTCCTAGATTTTTGTCTCCGACACTAATAGTCCTTCGGACCACTTTATTGTTCACTTGATAAGCAAAACAGAGTTTCACCCGTTAATAGCAGCTTAAATGGCATCATTTGAAATGTGTGGCAGAAATTAAATTCTCACTGTGGTGACTTATACGGGACGGTTGAAGACCCACATGCTACTATTATTATGTAAATATGAAGTTTGTAGGATTTTCTTTTGGAAGAATGAAAAAGCATTACGGCATGTGCTTTGCGTTTATCAAAACAGAAGGTGAGAGCACTTTGGTTTAGTTCGAGTGCACGGCCTTGTTGTTGTGATTTGTCGCAATTGCTGCAGGCCGTCCTGGTGACCTGTCTTCGGCTAGCTATCGGTTTTCTCAGTTTTAATTCCTAAAGGTCCCTTTTTTTTTTTTTTTTTTTTTTTCGTTTCAGCTCCTGGTTGATCATTTTTCTCTAAGGACTTTGTGACAAAGGACTGTCGAGTAAGACAGTTTGACAAAACTTAATCAAAAAGAAGCTTTTGGTTTAATTTAAAATAATATTCAAAAGGACTCTAAATAAATTCATCCCAAATGGGTCCGCTCGGAAAGTAATCGAATGCTTATCGAGTCCGGGAAGACTTACATCAACAAAAAAATATTTCGACCCCAAAAGATCTTTCTTTGCAGCCATCTTATCGCGAACAAGACTGCCCTTATTAAAACAAAAAAAAAACAAAACAAAAAAAAAAAAAAACTAGCAGCTCCAAAGCCCCTCAAATCAAGCAAACAAACAGCCAGCGGCTGGTCGAAGTGTGTTCCCTAAAATTATTGCAGACATTACTACTTCTTAGAAGCGACATTCTTCAACATTCATGTGGAAATCGTCGATGAGACTGAAGTAAAGATGTTATATTATCAGTCACTGCTACGTTGAATCTTTTTTTACATATCTCACCAGAAACGGATAGAATTTGATATCAAAACACTGCGAGTAAAATGCATGTATGTTCAACCCAACCCATAGCGGGGTGCGCGAGTAGAGATGATATATCTGTCGAAAACTAGATTTGTAATACAGTAATACAGACAGAAATAAGTCAATCATGTCTCTCTTGAAATTTTGATTTCTGTTCTGCGTCCCCTTCGCATTATGATATGACCTCCGCGATAAAGCTACATCAATTTGGTTTGGTTTTGTCGAGACCAATCAAATCGTAGGAAATGGTAGAGACAAAACTGTCTGTGAGACGGTGACAGTGGGTATGGTTCAGGCATTCAGTAAACCTTGAACAATTCACACAAAAAAGAAAAAAAACTCAAGTAGGTACAGTAATCAAATTAACTCACAGATAGATGAGGTACTTGTGAGAGGAAATATTTATAATAGAATATCGGAGGTGGCTATATGTATTGAGGATGTGTTACATGACATTGATCAAATATCAAACATACGCTGCAAATATTGAAACTAACGATAATAATGATAACAACGACAGTTTGTAAAGATGAAACAATTTTTACTCACTTTGGAGGCTGGTTGGCCGCATCTTGATATGGTTGGCCGCATCTTGATATGCTTTAATATGACAGCGTGATGCTGCTAGTGAGTTTCACAGGCGCTTACCAGTACTTGGCTGTGTAGACGCGCGATGCAGTTCCAGTCGAGGCCCACAAATTGACCCTTGCTCACCATAGAGTCTCCAGTAGCTCAGTGGTTAGAGCATCCGACTAGATAACGGAGGGTCGTGGGTTCAAGGCTCATCTAGGGCTCGGATTTTTTTTTATTACACTAAAAATTGTTTCATCTTTACATGCTCACTTTGGAGGTTGGTTGGCCGCATCTTGATATGCTTTAATGTGACAGCGTGATGCTGTTAGTGAGTTTCACAGGGGCTTACCAATACTTGGCTTTGTAGCCGCGCCATGCGTTTCCAGTCGAGGCCCACAAATTGACCCTTGCACACCATAGAGTCTCCAGTAGCTCAGTGATTAGAGCATCTGACTAGATGACGGAGGGTCGTGGGTTCAAGTCCCATCTACTTGGTTAATTTTTTTTTTTTTTATCAAGAACGCAACCATCTTCTTATTATTAAATATTATTTTCATTAGAATGCCAAAACATTTCTTTTAAAAACTCTTGGTACATATTTGTGGAGAGTGGAGACGAATGGGAAGAAAACAGAGACTTCTGTCGGAACAGAGGAGGAGACTTGGTTTCGATTGAAACTGAAGAAGAGTGGGATTTTATTAATGACGAGATTCAAAACCGCAACACTACCCACAAAAATCATGAGTGGCACATTGGTTTAATAAAAGAGGATGGAAATTGGACCTGGGTGAGTGGAAGACCGTTGACTATGTGCAAATGGAATAGTGGGGAGCCAAATGGTGACGGAAATGTGGGTCAAATGTACAAACAGCTTTATGGTAAACAGGGCCTTTTTAATGATCTCTCTCGCGATTCAAGAAACGCTTTTATTTGTGAGATTCCCAAAGGTAAGACAAAGTTGTTATATCTGAGTTAGAATGTGCACTATGATTTTTTCAATTTAACGAACCATATTTTCTTGTATGGCCCACTACATTTAAGTTCGTAACTTACTTGAATTGAAAATCGTTACATATTATCGTTAACGGAAATTATCCTAACTGGTGAAATTATGAAGCTTCCGGATCAAGTATACACACACGGCAACGTATAATCATGACCACGCTGGCGTAAAGGACGTGTACGTTTGCTCGGAAGGAGATCCGCCAAACAATGCGCGTTTACATGTGTGACTTTCTCCCACAATTGTTTATCCCTGGTTTAAATTACATTGTTCATGGATATGCGATCCTTGGTGTAACCATATTTCCATGCTCGCTTACAGAATTTATCAATCTTAGAGAGGTATTTACAACCATAAGCACATGCCTATATCTCAATTGCGTAGGTAAATACAAACATAATCAAGCTACGAAATAAGATCGTAAGTTCTTCTAAAGCGTACCCATAGTACTTAGATGAAAAGTTACTCCCAATAATTTAAATTCATTCTTTCTTTCAATCATAGGTACAGTTCCCGGAGGGGTTTTGTGGGTCTTTCCTCTCATTACTAACTCCCATGTTTTGGTCAAATTTAGCTTCATACGATTTATACTTGACCAAAGCTTAATGTTTTTAATATCACTCAATGATGAGTCATCAGGCAAATTTGGCCCAATCGGAATGCTCAGGGTACAGGTTCCAGGTGTAAAATCCTCAACGTCAGTCCAAGTTCTTCACTATACTTCAGGGCCTCAGTAATGAGTGACTGATATCCCAACGCAGCAGCGTGCTCTTCAAACTCTCTTACCGTTTTCATACTAGGGTCGCTGTTTGAGTACAGTTTCATTACTGCCTTAATCTTCGTGATCTTGCATGTCTCTCTACGGACTGCAGGCCACGTCCACCTTTCTTCCTCGACACGTACAATAAGGCGGTCGATGACGCTGGGTGTTTTCCGTCATTTGTTACCATGATTTTCCGCGCTTCTCGATCAGTCCTCCTTAGTTCTGTCAGCGACCAGTGCTGCGTCCACATGGGGTACTTAAGGACCGCTAGTGCATACTGATGATTATTATTATTACTATTAGTATTATTATTATTATTATTATTATTATTATTACTGTTAATATTCTTATTATTATCATCATAAATACTGTAATTACTATCATTAGTATTCTTGGTGAAGAAGATAAGCGCTGATTTACTAGAGTGCATTATTACTCAATTATTGAAATTAAACCGCTGCTGTTTAGGGCAGATCATACTGTTTTCCTCTTTGAATTGCTTCGTTTATTCTCCTCATTTTTTATAGTTTTTGCACTTTTTCCAGTTACTGCAAAAGGTTCTTTGCAAGGCTACTGCCGAAACTACTCTGGAATACCTTGCATACTCGAATATAGCAACAAGAGTTGGGTGCAGAATTGCTACTTTACTGATTACACTTGCCAACTGATGTGTATCATAACGAGTTGTAAGGGTAAGCGAAATAGGATGTCTCCCGGGTTTTGCGAGGAAAAATGTAGTGAGACATACAACCCATTAGCAGATCGCTGTAATGAGGTCAAACGCAACCGAAGTAGCCTTTATCAGATATGCAACACGACAAAATGTAATATGACCAGCGAAAAACAGATATTTGTTACTAGACAAACCTGTTATTGCAGTAGTACTGACTGTGGACTTAAATGCAATGGAATAAACTGCACACAAAAATGCCAACAAAGAAAAACGGGTGAGTATCACAACCTATTCAATAATTGAGATAAATTTTACACATTAATCTAACTATTATTAGTATTATTTTTTAGCTGGTAGTATAACAGGAATTGTCAGCATAGCAATAATACGTATATGAGAACGATCCTTCGCAGTAAAGCACTATTTGAGCAATAGTGAAAATCAGACCTGAAAAAATTTTTAGGCCTGTACGGGATTCGATAATTTCAGGCCTATACGTCTCATAACCGCAGTTCACACATATGTTTCATATGTTTGTTGTTGTTTGATAGCAATAATAATTATCACTTAATTTTTTTAACTGGCTTCCAGTTTCCGAGCGAATTAAATTCAAAATAATCCTGCTCACCCAAAAAGCTCTTCACCAGCAGTCTCCTCTCTATATTCAAGACCTGATACGTCGTTATTCACCTTCAAGAATGCTCCGGTCATCTTCAACATTACACCTGTCCGCTCCTGTCAAATTTAATCTCAAGTCTTACGGCTATAGATCTTTTGTTTTTTCGGCTCCTGAACAGTGGAACAAACTACCTGATGACATTCGTTCTTGTAACAGTTTAAATCTCTCTAAACGTAAACTTAAGACTTCTCTTTTTAAAGATTATTTTTATATGTATGAATTCTCTTCTTAGCGCCTAGATCTTAGACACCCGTTTTTTTGTGAATCGAATATTTAAATCTCTGTTAACGTAAACTTAAAACTTACTTTTAAAAATTAATTCAATATGTATATTTCTGTTTTGTAAAGCGCTTAGATTAGGTCTGGATAAGAGTTAAATAAGTAGTTCTATTATTATTATCATAGGTCTGTTAAACGCTTGTGAGGTGAGGTTTAGGCTCCTTTCCGATGGCAAAGGTTGCGCTAGGTAAAGCAAGCCAGTAAATAGGAATTCCGCAGGGGCGCTATTCTAGATCTCCAGCAATTAGTGAAGTGGTTCCTCAAAAAAAATGGCAGACTGTCCTATTTCAATCTTTTACCTTTGTGTCAGATACTCACAGTTTGGAAAACGTGCATAATTGTTATATTCTGGCCTATTTCAGTGTGTATTATACTAAGTTAATGATGTCTAATCTGACGACGAGTTTTCACGGACTCAATCAGGCAAGCGACCAGTTCACTTGCCCTCCAACTCCAATTTTATGGATATGTTAAACAGTCATGTCAGAAATGACATAAAAAAAGAACAGACAGTATCAAGCTACATTGAGTAAATATGAAATGCATAAATAATGATATTGATATAAAGGTATGAGTAAAATTTGTATTCGTGCAATCTTAAGTGATGCTGTAATATATGTGCTCATATGTTTATTTGCTCTGTTATATCTGTTATTTTTTAGTCTATTTTTGTTTTTCTTTTTTTTCTTTTACTCGCTTGTAGCTGTTTTACTTTTTATTATGTTTCTTGTTTCTTTCGTTTTTCATCTAGTTGTTTTGTTGCTAACCTCTTTCGTTCTTTTTTTTTTCATGTGTTCCTTATTAATCAAAATCAGTGGCTTCGTCGTCAACTTCGTCATCGCTATCGTTGCCACCAACATCATCATCGTTGCCGTCAACATCATTAGTGTTGCCGCCGTCGCTAAAACTTCAGAAACTGGTTTGTACCCTATAATTGCCATTGTATAGCTCATTATCAGGTCCATAATCATAGCTTTTATTTCCTTTATCTTAGGCAAATGAAACCCTTATCAAACTAAACAGGATAGATATCAGCAATAGCAGCTCTTTGCAGGTATTTCATTTCAGTCATGACTTTATATTAGCACACAAGAAACACCGTACATATACAGAGCATATAATAACGTTGTTGCATGATGCAGCAGAAAAAATCATCAACCGAATCTTTTTATAGAGGAATCTTAGCCTTGTTTATGTCAACGTTGTAAGGACATTGAAAAATGCTAAATTGATAACACAGTATGATTATAATAGTAGGAAAAGAATAGTAATGATAATAATAATAACGATAATAATAATGATAATAAAAGTAATGGTAATTATTATCATCATCATCGTTATTAGGATGCAATAAGTAAATAGTTGATTATCAGTGAGAAAATTTTCGACCGAAAACCAGTTGGACTACTTTCTAATTTTATTTTGTTTTTCATATTTTTTGTTTTAATTTCTTTGTTCATCTATTTTTTCTTCTTTTTTAATGCTCCTACCTGGAACTGAAAGTGCTTTTGGGATATATCAAACCTTCGGCAATAATATTTGCCGTTCCAATGAATAGTCCCGAATGCCTCAGCTGCAGTCAGAAAATTTTTATTTCAGCCATAATTCGTACCACGTTTGGAAATAAAGTATCGTCAACTTCAAAACTAATTTCGCTGCTCTGATCTAAAAAGCTACCCGCTCATTGTTTTTCAAAACGTTTATTATTCAGAAAATTTTCTTTTCATTTTGAGCTCCAAAACGTCTTTCTCAATCGGGATAAAACGGAAAAAACAATCTTGATAGTTTTGAAACCAACAGTGACCGTCAATGGCAGCCTGAACCATCTCATTGGACTATCTAATTATTTTTCATAAGAGCCCGCGTTAAAATGTAGCCACATTATATACACACTGCGATTTGAATACTCATGAGAGATTCGGGGTTTTCTTTTTCATCACACTAAGGAAAAGTTGTCAGCATCTTACCTCAATAGAAATGTGTTATATCATTACAGGAAGCTATATGGGTTTTTGAACACTTCATCACTGGTATCGAAAATATTACCAAATCTGTTGAGAGCCTTTCTGGTACAGAAGAGACTAAGACACTCAGAAGATCCATTTTTAGGGTGGCAGTCGCGTTTGAGGAATTTTCCCTAAATTATAGCAGGCTCCACGCGATTAGAAGAAAGTCCGTGATGGTTATCGACGGCCATAGGATGAGTGAGTCTGAATACTGTAAAAACTAATCATGTCTTTAATCATCTTTTACTTGTTTATCTACCGACTGGGTGACTTACTGATCTACCTGCCTTGATGCTGTAATGAACTATTCTACTGGCTCGTGATTATAGTCAGATCAAACAGATCAGTCTGTTTCTTCCTTTAACTTTCTTCGTTAACTGCTAATGAAGGAAGAGGATGATTATTTCCATCAACTGGAAACCTCAACAATAGTTAAACCACTTGTTGTGGAGGTCATTATTATATCATGTCATGTCATTATATGATCATCGGTCAGCGAATTGTACTTGTAAGGAGATGTAGCAAAGAAAAGCCTTGTCATCATTATAATACAGTAAAGGTATAACATGTTTTCAATCCAACGCGAATTACATTTCCTAAAAACGTGTTGTTGTTACGTGTTTTCTCCGTCAGGACTGCGTATTCAAAAAGTCTATCGTCAAAATGCAAGTGACTTCTGCTTTGGAGAACAAAAATGGAAAGCAAGCATGAAGGTCTCTTCTGCTAATTTTGTGAACAATGGTTTGTATCCGCAACAGTGGCAAATTTAATGTGTAAATGCAATACTTTTTTTCGTTCCAAATTCTATTTCCAATTGAAATACATCTTCTATACATTGTAGTCCAGATGTTTGTTTACACAATCTATTTGACTCGGTTATCCGCAATATTTGTAATTCAAATAATCCTTTTTTGCAGGTTATTTAACTTTTTCCCCCTTTTTTCCCTTTTAGTGTCGCTGGTTGTTGGGATTGTGTACAAGGATCTCCATGAATTACTAGCTATAGATCAACCCATCGGGATGAAAACAAGCAGTAGAAGGTGAATTTACCTCCCAAAGTTTTATGAAACCTATGGTACCTCTCATCTAACACAAATAGCAACGAAAGAAAGAGAAAAAAAAAGTGAAATATTTTTTTTAAAACCCTATTTTGGTATTCCCTTATGAATCGATTACAGCTTTCGCGCCTAAAATATTAATGTGAAAGTTTATAAAGGCAACTAGTTTGCCATACCCATTACAATTTTCGTGCTCAAATTTTTTAATCTGTATCAAGTTCAAATTCTATTTTCCTCCTAGCCACTTTGGCTCCAGGATAATGGTCGTGACTATGGATCCGAAACCAAACAAACTGCAAGAGAATGTCATCTTAAAGTTCGGAAACCTGAAGGTAAGATCAACATCGTAATCATATCACGTTTTTTTACATTGTGTTTAAATATTTTAAAGAGATTATATCCATTTTTAGGTCGATGGAGAAAAGAAATGCATGTTTTGGAGTGGCTTCGGTGAAAGGTAAAAAGCGGAAATACAGATCATTTATCTTGCTCAAGAGGCAGTCGCTTCTGTGAAATCTCAAATTGATTCACAAGTTGAATGAATATCATGCTTCAAAGGCTTTTACCGGACTTAGGTAACTTCTGCCAACCATTATACCTTTGTTGAAATAAGATGTTATTCAGTTAGTTACAAAGGCATAAGAGACTCGTGGCAGGCCAAGCCGTTTAACTTTGTCCTTACTGACAAACTTCCTGTATTGCGCGTGGATAAGAATGTCGATATGTGATGCCTTTGTGCGATGATGATGTAAATGGAGATAGTGAATTGTGAACATCACAAATTCACCATCTTTATCAACATCATCACAAAATTGTTGTCGGTGAGGGAAATTCCAGTCTGATCAGTCATCTCTCGGAGTAATATTCAATACTGGAAAAATAGTATCATTGTTATTGTAAAGTCTGTTCTTCGTGTTATTGTGAGTCTGGTGTCCCCACTCATCTCACCAATTCTTTTTGTAGCTGATAGAGTCCTTTTGTTTACCGTTATTACAGGTTAACTTTTTTAGTTGTATTTCTTGTTCTGTTTTGTGTCGACTTGTTTGAATTATTTTCTGTTTCTCCTCTTTTTTTTTGCATAACATTGTGTGTCAACAATTTGTATTCTTTTTTTAGCTCAGACGGATTTTCAGAGAGAGGATGCCAAGTGGTTGCATCGAAAAGCAACTCAGAACAAACGGTTTGCAGCTGCAATCATTTCACTCATTTCGCTTTACTAGTTGACTACAACCGTATCCCAAGGGTAATTAAATAATTTGTACCTTACCATGAGTATTACTTATCAATTCCGTTTAGTTCATTAATATGTTTTTAATATCTCGTGGTGTCATTTGTGACACAGCTCAACAAAGAGGACGAAACTAATTTGGAGATTATCACCTACGCAGGATTAAGCCTTTCCATCATTGGAGCACTTTTAACAATTATACTACATTCCTTACTAATGTAAGTACTCCAGAAAAAAGGTAAAATACATTATTAAAAACTGGATCATTGGATGATGCGATTAAAGACTTTTCATTGGCCTAGCCATTATGGTATATGAGCCAATATACCATAATCTCATACCTGTACATGGAAACATTCAGCTTCTTCTTACAAAATAAAGTCAAGAAGATTTGTCTAATATCTTGGGAGCGTTTTTTTATTAAAACAATTATTCCACTCGCGTTTGTTGGATATGAGATATGAGGCGTAGCGCCTCGTTGGCTATCTACCATCTCATATCGAACAAACGCGAGTGGAATAATTGCTAATTAGTCTTAACGAGATTTTGAAGACTGGAATTAAATCAGACCAGTTCGTTAAAAACTAATATCAAATAGAAATTTATTATGATAACAATAATAATAATACATATGATACACGATCCTCGCAGTAGATAGCGCTATTTAAGCAATAGCGAAAATCAGACCTGATTTTTTTTCAGGTCTGATTTTCGCTATTGCTTAAATAGCGCTATCTACTGCGAGGATCGTGTATCATATGTATCTAATACCGCAGTTCAAAATATACGAACTTCATATATTTCATTGTATCGAATAATAATAATGATAATAATGAAATTAATAATAACAATAATAATAATATATAGATTTTGATTTCACTATAGTTAACAAGGCTACGTTAACTATAGTTAACGGGCTACGCTCATGCGCCCCGCCATACTGTTCTTACTGTATATAGTATACAAAATTTTTAAACCGCTGCATCATAATGATAATAATTATAATAATAATAATAATATTAACAAAATAATATTAACAAAATAATTATAGAACCTTCGATAAGTGATTATGATAAAATAGATTAGAAGTAAATGAAATATATCTGGGCGATAGCGATTAAAACACCTAAACCGGTACAACATGAAATGAGAAGGATACGCTGTTATTTATATTTTCTTTTTTTTCTATTTTTTTGTTTTCTTTGTTCATTTGTCTGTTTAACTATTTTACCAGGGATGTTCGTCAGCCTCTATCTCAAATACGATTGAGTCTTTCTGTGTCCCTTGTAGCTGGACAAGTGATCTTTCTCGCGGGTATGAACGCCATAGAAAATACGGTAAGTGATCTCTCCATTAATTCATGGTCTTTACGCATTCTAGAAGCGTAAGATAATTTTCAGAAAGGAGCATGAAAAGCACTCAAGAACTTTGCTTTCTCTCTCACAGGCTTCCTGTGTTACGGCTGCAGCTTTCATGCAATATTTCCTGATGGCCGCTTTCTGTTGGATGCTGGTCGAGGGGTTTTATCTTTACCTGTTGGTTGTGAAAGTTTATAACATCAGCGAAAAAATGCTCATGTATCACGTCATGTCATGGGGTATTTTCATTTTACTTGCTGTCATGAGGAATTTTCATCTTATGTGCTGTCAGTTATTGATACCTATTTTGAATCGCTTCTAGTCTGACTGAGCTTAACTCGGATTGCACTGACTCCCTCCTTCTAATGTTTAGGTTTGCCTCTCATAATGGTAGGAATTTCACTATGCATCGCCGCTGGAAAAGATGGCATAGAGAGCTATACCAGTGATAAATAGTAAGAGAAACACTTAGTGCTGGTATCTTCCCCTTCTTTATCTTTTCTCTTTCTTTTTCTCTTTCGTTGTTATTTATTTTTGTCTTGCTGTGAGAGGTTTGGGGGTTATTTTCTACAAATACATGTTTTTTTTTTTTGCTTCGTCTTCTCTTCCAAGCTGCTGGCTCTCCTCAACTAACGACCTGATCTGGATATTCGTTGCATTTGTGGCATTTATGGAAATTGTAAGTCGATGATCAATCGATGCATCATAGCTATTTTTAAAACCAGGATTGACTACATCTGGAGTTTTTTTTTTTCTTTTTTTCATGCTCCGAACAAAAACAAAGAACACCTTTGTGTTTTCGACTACCAGTCTCCAAGCGCGCAATGTATGCTGTAGCACTTGTCTTTTACTGAAGAACTAGGGAATGGTCTAACAGACCTTTTGGTTTTCTTTACCTCAACAGAAGAGCATCAAAGCACGTAACCCGAAGAACTAGGCTTTAGGTCTCGTGCAAGATTTAGACTTTTGATTTTTCCATCGCTCTTAAAAAGATGGATACAATTTTTCTTCAATCACAACCCATTTAACACTACTTGTTTGTTTCAGCTCAACATTTTTATACTCGTCCGAGTCATAAAGGAGGTGAACAAACTAATGCAACCTACTGGAGAAGACAACCGTGCTCAGCAAATACAGTAAGATTTAAAATCAGAAGTTGAAATATTATTTCAATTAATGAGGGGAAGCCGAATGAGAAAAGTCTATAAGAACAAATTGCTTTACAATCCTAAAAAGATAAGGTCTTGACTTGGTATTTAAAATTTTTCCACCAATTAGCAATCTTTCCTTTATTTCAAAATTGGTTCAAAGAGTGGCAGCCGATCAGATCCAATCCTACTTAAATGAACATGATCTTTTTCCCTCACTGCAATCAGCATATCGACAGCACCACAGTACAGAAACCGCCCTACTTAAAGTGAAGATTGACATTTTGATGAACATAGTGGAAGAACACAGTGCAAGAACACAGTGCGTCACATACAATGAATATATGAAGTTCATATATTTAGAACTGCGGTATTAGATACGTATGATGCACGCTCCTCGCAATAGAGAGCGCTATTTACGCAATAGCGAAAATTAGGTCAGTGGTTCGAATCCCGTACAGGCCTGATTTTTTTCAGGTCTGATTTTCGCTACTGCATAAATAGCGCTCTCTAGTGCGAGGATCGTGCATCATACGTACAGTGCGTCACCTTACTTGTGCGTCTTGACTTAAGCGCCGCGTTTGATACCGTTGACCATCGAATTCTCTTACATCGTCTATAAATCTAATTTTGAAAAATTAGGCTCTGCACTTAACTGGTTTGAATCATTCCTCTCTAAGAGAACCCAGCGTATCTCAATAGGCGAAGTTCTATCGAAAATCTTCAATCTTAAATTTGGAGTTCCACAAGGTAGCAAGCTTTTTAAGATCGTCGAATCACACCTTCCTAATTCCCATTGCTACGCAGATGACACACGACTGTACATTCTGACACGACTGGAGGAAATCGCTGCCTTAACTACCATGGAATCTTGCATCTGTCGCTGATATTAGTTATAGGATGCACACCGATAAGTTCAAACTGAATACGGATAAGAGAGAATGTCTTTTAATTGGAACACGACAACAACTTCAGAAAGTCAGTAACATTAGTATCTTATCGGCTGGCGAGTCCCAAATCGCTTCATCATATGAATTTCGAAACTTAGGAACCTGATTTGATTCGAAAATGAGTGTGCTAAGTGAACAGAACCTGCTCATCTGCATTCTATTATCTTTACAACATACACAGAATTAGTCGTCCGGTCACTGAATAATTAGTTCATGCATTCATAACCAGTAGACTAGATTATTGTAACAGTCTACTATACTGCCTCCCAAATTCACATATCGTGAATCTTCAACGGCTACAGATTCTTACCGCTCGGTTGATCACTGGATCACCAAGATACTGTCATGTTACGCCATTGCTTTTCCATCTTCATTGGCTCCCGATTAGTTACCGTATAAAGTTTAAGATTTTACTTTTGACATTTAAGTGTTTATATGGTCTGGCCCCTAACTATTTGATTTATTTAATTAGCATCAAAAAGCAATCCAGGTACTCTCTTAGGTCAAACTAGTCTTTATTAATCGAATTACCTAGCACCAAGACCCGTCCAACCCTTGGCGATTGTGCCTTCCAGTCAGCTGCTATCTCTGGAATGCATTACCTTCCACAACTCGCAACATAAAGACATTAGAGACTTTCAAGACTGCTGCCAAAACTAATTTTTTAAATTTAGCTTTAAAATATGTTTAACTATTTTTTACTAGGTAATAGTTCCCTTCGAGTCCATAGGTTCGTAAGTTTTATAGTTCTTACATTTTTAGTTACTTTTAACATCATTTTACCTTACGATACTGTGAAGCGCAACTAAATATATCCACATAGAGATCTGCGCTATATAAGTGTAAATTATTGTTATTATTATTGTTATCATTATTATTATCATTATTATAATCTAGTTCTGAGGCGTTTTCCTAAACTCTCCTCTAGATGATCTAAAACAATTTCCACCTAAAATTTAATTTAGAAGGAAACGAACGTGTTTTTAATCCACAAATTATATACCTTTATCTTTCTTCAGACTTTGCATTAAGACATGCGTGGTGATGATTCCACTGCTGGGTATCACGTGGGTATTTGGTTTTTTGTTACCATTGCACAAAGCTTTTGCCTACATTTTCACCATCTTCAACTCTACTCAGGTAAGCTTTAAAGAAAAACCTCGAATATTTAATAATCCATACGTACATTTCAGTAATAAAACTACTGCTACAGTCTCGCATTGGTCAGGCGACATTTCCGATCTGAAAAATAATTTATTCAAATTGAGAGAATTTCTTACTTCTTTCGTGAGATTTGGGACATGCCTTGAGTTTTTTTTTAAGATTTATTTACTGAATTAAACAGAATGAAATCTTGATGCAAAATCAGATCTTGATGCAATTTTCTGTCTTAGGGTTTCCTGATTTTCGTCTTTCACTGTGTGCGAGACAGCCGGGTAAGATGGAAATCAATCTAAAGATACACCTAAAGCAAATTTCGAAGTTTCTAGATATTAACAAAGATTTGAGTGCTTGGTGATTCATATTTCGTCGCGTGTTTATTTACAGATTAGAGAGCGGTTGAAAAGAAAGATGAACACAATTCTTCCATCTGCAGACAATGAACGCCCTGCAAAGAAAAGTTCGCAAGTTAATCCAAGAGATGTCGGCAGTGCTTGGGCAGTTGAATTGCAGTCGTTTTATGAATAGCAGTATAATATGCCCCTCTCCTCAGTTGCTTAGTTCAGCCATATAGTACCGTAATGTCAGTAAAATGTGGTCGTCCTGATTCGACCCGTTAGTCAGTATTATAATGTTATTGAACAAGTCATTAGAGTAGCGCTGGTGATTGTTGTTGACATAAGTTGATATTAAGGAGCGCGGTGAATAGTGCAAATTCTTTGTTGTCAACTACGCTGAGCCAAGTTTGTTCGACATGTTTTCTGATTGAACCGCTTAGTGGTACCTGAAACTGCCTCTTGAAAATGTTGCACGCAGAGTGGACGTCTGAAACAAAATTCTTCGTGGAGAAGCATAGGAGCAGAATGCGTGTAGTCATACTCATAGACAATTAAAACATAAGGATTTTTTTTCAAAGGGATTTATTAAATAACTATACTACATCGTAACACTAACGCAATATTATTTTGCAGTAAGTACATTTACAAGGTTCTAGTTCTTGTCTTTTTGGCTGCAAATTACTTTATGTGCACAGAGTTGAATAATTCCAATGTTTCACAAACTTTCGTAAAAGAAAAAATTATAAAAGTTACGTAAAACTTAAAGGGTATCTCAACTTTAGGTGGCTTTGGAAAGCAAGCTCGACACTTGTTCACCTCTTTCGATGTAGAATTTAACTTTTAAGTGAACTAAATTACTGGGGTAACCATTCATCATAGGGCCTTTGTCTTTTCTGTTAAACACATAGTCGGAATAAAATTTCTTATAATTAATGCAAGCTATTTCAATAATGGAATAAAAAGCAATCTAAGGAAGGTGAGGCAGTTGAACTAGAACACGACACTGAAATTTCGTAATCCTAAACGCCATGTTATACTGTACAAGCAAAATCGTGTCAAACGTGCGCTATTTACCTAGAAAACAGCTATTTTTGTTATCTCTATTTAGAGGTCTCGATTCAGAAGTTAAAAAGCAGAATGCGAAACGAAAAAAGTAAAATCTGACGCGTATCACCAACATTTGATGTGTATGAACATTTTTTGTCACAAGGCCCGTAGTTGAAGAATGCAATGATGCAATATCACATCAGGTTCTCTAGTTTCTCCGCATTCAGTCCATGAAAATCACGCTCCAAGTCGCCGCTCTCAATGACCAGCGGTTGCATGCATACCTAAGGATATGCGATCTAAGTCGGAAGTTAAAGACCGATGCCATTGTAGTTTGAGTTCAACAGCCATTTTTCTTTACTGTGGTTTCACAACTCACCGCCGGCTCTAGAGCCTGCTTAACGGTTTGAAGTCTTTTCTGGACTATTAGTTGGTGTAAAGTAATAAATATCCAATTGTGAATATTATAGACAGTTGGCTTGTAAACAGACTCAAAGGTCTGGTGACGGGTATAAGGTCGTTGTCATAGCTTGGAGTCTGCCTGCTTAGTATCTTGGCATTGGGGCTCTGTATCGTGTCTGTGTGGCTAACGAAAAAAAACACTCAGTAAGAAATAGGAAAAGAGAAGTTTGGTGAGCAGAAATCTTAAAATAAAATACGTTTAGTCAGGACTAGTGTAAATACCAGAGGTTACACTGCTTTTTCAGCGAGAAAACTTACGTTTTGGAAGCATTTCATCATCTTCGTCATCGTCCAGCATTCTTCTTTGTTTGCGAAGTTTTTGTTTGAAAAGGTAATCATGCAATCGTGTTTATTTATAAATATTATAAATTTATAAAGACACCAGAAATCAAGTCGATTTGTTGTTTACCACATTATCGACGTTGTCCGTATTCTCATCGACAACGGCTAAGTGGCCAATCAGATTGCGAAATTACTGCCAATTGAGGTGAAAAATCTTATTGAAAATGGTTTTGGAGCAATGCAGCTAGAATTTCTGCAGTTGTTGTAAAAATCTTACTACAGTTGTTTTGATCAGTCCCATCCAGCCAAAGCATACTCTATTATCTCACCTTTTTGTGCACATACACACAGCCCATATTACTCCACCGATTCCGGCCTCAAAAGCTAAGGAAGCGGCTATAATGTACACTATCATCCAATCTGAGGACCAAAACATAATCAATTATCCAAGTGAGTGCTTATTATCACTAGCTGTAAAAGGTTAGGAATTGACTTGTACGATATGGAGCTAAATGATGGTGCAAAATGGGCCTGGAGAGTCCTTTATCGAGAAGTAGATGATTGTCAAAGGAGTTTCTGTTGTGTGTGAAACAAACGATCTGAGGTATCGGGAAGCTTTAAAGAATAAATGGCAAGAAGCATCTAGTTTAATTACGAATCGCAAGTCTCTTACAACGGAAAATCTGCAAAAGTTGTTATTTGCTCGGTTTAAAGCTTCATCTTTTATCATAAGGCTTTATAAAAAGCATGAAGCGGACCAGAGGAGCTAACCTTTTTCTTTTTGACCGGACGATCCTATATTCATATATGCCAACTTGACATTTGCCCCTTCTGAAACGGGCTCAGCACTTGTCTGGCATAAGACACTGTCAAGACATTACACAGCGAAACACTTTCCACTCAGTAAATAAGCGATATCACACGAGGGACGAGCACAGCATCGACCCATACACTGGTGGATATCATCCACGTCACTCAGGGCTGTAAAGTTACTGGCCTTGGTTCCCGATCTAAGTTTGATATCATTGGATATTCTGCTGTCCAACATGCACGTGGCAGATGAAGAGGCCAGCTCTGTAGTTGTAGAATCTTCTGGTGAAGAAGCAACTTCTGATAAATCTTGGGAAGTAATTGAATCAGTTGTTAATGGTCTTTCCTCATTTCGTTCAATATAACGGCATAAACAAAAGTAACAACAACAACACTAAAAACATAAGACAGAAGCTGTTCGCAATCAGCCGGCTTGACCAAAGAAGCTTTTTTTTTACCTATAATTGTTCCTACACGGGAACAAAACATCTTACCCGCCCGCTAAGCCAGGGTTTTGAACTTTCTCATTCAAATATTGTTTTTTGCTAAGCTCTATTAAAGAAGGTTCTAAGTAGGTGTAATTACACATTTAATGATTACATCCCGAGGACAATCACAGAGAAGCCAAAAAAAAAAAATTCCCTGGGTAGTTAATAAATCTGTAATATATTTTCTTACCTATTGTCGGCAGATAAATCTGAAATTCACGTTTTCACTTTCATTCAATTAATTATCATTAATTATTACCTGTTTCCTCTTTAGGCTCCGCTTTCATTACCATCGTGGGGATCAAAGGGGAGTTCTTAGAGGCCTTTACCGAGACTGGAATACAGAAATCCTTCCTGGAACATGACACAGAATAGCATTTCTTCTCCTCCATATAAGCTATGTCGCACTTCTTACTGTCGCAACATTTTCCATGCATTTAGCCATAGTGTCCACGTCTTTGACAACGGTGAAGTTGTTTTTGTGAATTCCACCCGGAAGATCTTTGTCATTTGTAATGTTGCTGTGTTTGCATTTGAGGTATTTGGGCTCTGGCGGGATAGCTGGTGTTTTACTTGATTCTAGTGGAGAAAAATTCAATTAAACACGTTATCAATCACAAAATTAAACAACTAGCAGCAGAATTCCGAACCACGACAGACATCCAGGGATCATAAAAACCGAGAACGCCGATATGAAGGGAAATGCCCCGACGAAGAGACTAGCACCTTTGCTACCGATGAACTATCAGTAGCACATTCGATTTTTTTTTTAACAATCTCTGCGTCAGGTCGAAAATTGAACAAATTAACCTACCTTTTGTTATCCGAAGTTTTCATTGGTCTCACATAAGAAAGCTGAGGATTGTAATCTGTTGGGGGAGCTTTTGAATGTTGACAGAGTTCTTTACTTTTACGAGCTACAGAGTAGCAGGTCTCACCGAGCATAAATGCCACATGACACTTTTCATCCTTGCAGCATATATCTTGACATTCAGTGAGGTAACGGGTTTCGTCGCTTATTGTTAGTTATGCAAGGAGATCATTGATACAGCCAGTATTTCGTCTCCATTTTCGACGTTATCACTATTACCATCGTCCATATGATCAACACATCTGCATTTTTTTTCTTTTATTCATTTATATATTTATGTTTCTTATAGAAAGTCTATTTGTCCGTTTCAAAAATTCTTCGTACATAATTACAAAATGGGGAAGAAGTTATACGGATAATTATATCGTCTGCCGCAATCTTGAAGGATACCCTCTTTCCATCGAAACCGATGAAGAATGGAAGTTTATCAATCGTGAGATTCAAAAGCGTAATAATTGGAATACTTGTGCGTGGCACTCGAATGGGAATTTGAATTGGGAATGGTTTAGTGGAGCACCACTGAATATTTCAAAATGACGAGACTCTGAGCCAAATGGTAACGACTTCTTATATTTAGCGGAAATATCCAAGAATGAAGGCCACTTTAACGGTGTCTCTAGATATAATGAAAATGCCTTCATCTGTGAATTTCCTGAGGGTAAGGAAACATTCCACCTATAAAGTACATTAAGTACTAAACCATTTCCACTTTGCCCTGGTCCCGTTGAAAGCCTTTAAGCATGCTTGTATTACGTAAGCTTTACGTGAGTTTCAGACCAATTCCTGACGAACCCCTAAGGTGGCCGCTTAATAGGGGTTGGACTGTAGTTTTAGTGCATCCGAGATAGTGAAGAAATATGTGTCAAGTGCCACTCCTACTAAGAGCTGTTTTCCGACCGAAAAATAGCTGCCCGTTATTTTTGCCATTTTTTATAAAAAAAAAAAATCAGTTTCAGGCGTTCTAGAATCATCCTTTATTTTCTGCGCCGCAAGCTACAGCAAATTTTCGGCGGGCAAAGTGCCTAAAAGAAGAAAAAAAGCCAGTTTGAGTGGACATTGAAGCTTAGTACAGGGTGTCCCTTGCATTACGTCAGACAGCAAATTGCTATAAGTCGCTCTGCCTTAAAAATACCAAGAGATCAGTTCAAAGTTGTTTTCCTTTTGCTTTTTTATCCATAAAGAGGGTCCACAGAGCTTAAATCGTTCAATAGTTTATATGGAATTTGTCTTGACCGCCATCTTTGTTTTCATCCGACTGCAATCCACTGACCAATGAATGCAGGAGCAAAATGTCCTCGATTTCTGGCGATGTTAGCCCCAACACGAAGAAAATGCTCGATCACTCCGCCAATCGGTATCTCACTGGAGACTTATTTGAATTTGAGCTGTAGCAATTGGGAAAGTGACAGCACCCCTCTGTCCTACGAGTTTCAGTACAGGCTACAGAACGGTCTGTACAGCGTTTTTTATCGTGGTGCTAACAACACCATAAGTGGCTTTCGGATACCCCCTGGGAATAAGGCAGATAACTTTACTGTGAAGTTCAACGTTACAGTGACTGACAGTTTTGGAATTTCTGCTTCCTCATTCCCTTTGACAGTCCAGGTAGGTCGATAACTGTTGATTTAATTTCTAGCATGAGATGAAGTGGTAGCACCTTAATTCCTTTTGGTCTCTATTAGTTTAGATTAAGAAGCTCTTTTTAAAGGGAGTGAGGATTTAAAGAAACTGTAGTGGTACGTTGGTTGGGGTGTCAAAGAAAAGCTTTTCCGAAAACGTTTTACGGTGGTCAAGTTACATTCTCAACTTAGTTTATAAAACAAAATATGTTGTCAAATTTTCTTTAAGCATGTAACCAAGTCGATACCTGCTTTTGAATCTTTTTCAGATTAAGCCATTTCTTAATATCTCAAACCT
Source organism: Stylophora pistillata (assembly GCF_964205215.1). NCBI lineage: Eukaryota > Metazoa > Cnidaria > Anthozoa > Scleractinia > Pocilloporidae > Stylophora > Stylophora pistillata. The sequence continues at coordinate 7,328,752 of NC_142520.1, forward strand.
TCTCATGGCAAATGACAGTTCATTCAATGAATTCATGACTAGCGGCGCTACTTGCGGACTCTGTCTTACAATCAGTTTTACAAGAAACCTCAATGGATTTGCAGAAGAGATGCACGGTACTTTTGAACGCCTAATGCATACTTAAATAATGAAACAAATGGAATTAATCGTGATGTTAAAACCCAAGAAACAAAGAGTTTCCGTGGAGAAAAACAAAACAAAATTCTATTGGAAATCAAAAATCAAAACATCAACACTCCAATAACAAACAAGTGTATTACATTAAGTGTATTAGCATTTTTGTTTTTGAGCAAATCAAAGGCTTACATGTTCAATATCTGAGATCTTTAATGCTCAAGAATCAGGACTTACATGTTTTATTTCTTCTTCCTATTGTTTTTGCGTCAAAAAGTTCCAATTGGGCTTATTATGAATAGAATGGAGAACGCTCTACAGCCTTAAACTCAATTTGAAACGAGTATTTTCAACGTCTTAAAAATGACTTTGAAAAATGTTCCATTAGCGTAAATCGCCCACACACACCCCTTAGTCTCAGCTTGGACCTGTATTTGAACTTCCGATGTGTTAGGACCAATCAGGTGCGTGCGAATGTATCTTTTTGATGGTTGTTAGTGGCAATATCATCCGGAGACCTGAGTCTAAATATACCTTTAGAAAGATTTCCTTTCGAATGAGCCTCGTGTGTGAGATATAGTCTATTTGCTTAATTCTTTCCAGCTTAAAATAGACCTTTTAGTTTTTCATGTTTATCACTTTCAAGGTGATGCACAACATCCTTGTAAAAATTTTTCCTTTCGAACGATAAAGTGTTGCGGACCTACTTTAAAGCTCATCAGTTATCGGTTCTGCTCTTCAGGTTTTGGATAAAGTGCCCCACGATTCACTGGTAAGTTACATTGTATTTCTTTGAATGCGACACAAATGAGAAAATGACATATACAATATACTAATGTTTGAATAACTTTGGTCGTTATGTCGACTTATCATGCTATGACATTTTATAGGCCAGACGGACTCAAAACCCAGAAGCAACAACAACAACAACGATTAAACAAAATGAAAACAAAAACACGAAAAAGGCAACACATGCTTAGTGGTTTATGGTTTTGAACTTACATTAATTAGTTCCTCGCAGAATATCTCTTAAAAGGTCAATGAAAACAAAACTGAATAACCAACTTCAGCTGCTCAAATTAATTTGCATTCCACACAATATCTCTTTAACTGCAATCCGTTCAATGACGTCCCTTCTATGGTCTCTTGCCCAGAAAAGAGACATAGCAGACACACAGCTGACAACTCAGTCACCAGAAAACTTGGCTTCATGTTTAAATAGCATGCTGAAGGCAGCAGCAGTGATTGCTTCAGATGATTCAGAATCAAGTTTTTAAGAACAGGTATTGTAATGTACATTTAGGTGGTGTCGAGAGGTCTACCAAAAAACACTTTTTTAACGTATCCTTGTATGCGAGCAAATCCCTCTTTTCTTTCTTTCCACCTTGCGGTCATTACTTTTAAAATCATTGGTGAGTGGCCTACCGCAGATTACTGTTAACTTCACCGTCACTTTCTTCTTCATTCATATTTCGGACCCTTTTGTTTCAAACCTTTCACGACTCATAATTTGCCTATATTCTATGTTTATTTATGTCATTTCTACAGGGTAAGATGTTGGTAAAGATTTCCATGAAGGTCCTCGAAAACGTTTCAGACTCAGTGTTGGCCTTAATTGCCCCTGATGAAAAAGCAATATCGATCACAGCAAGGCAATTTTCCATGACACTTGGAAGATATAGCCCCCAGAGACTTTCAGGACTGGAAATAAAAGCAGGAAATGGACGGTTTTTGTTACCATCTGAAAGCCAACTGATAGTCTCCAGAGTGAATAAAACAAGTTTTGTAGACGCTTAGGTAGGTATTCATGTACTAAAGGAAAATGCAATGTATTTGTGGCAAAATCAGGAAAGTATTTGTCAGCAGATACCGACACCAGACAAGTTAAAGTAGTGAAGTAGTACACCAGGTACCTTGAAGACTGCTGACAACCAGAAGCAATTCTAGTACTTATTTTGCTTTTGACTTGTTCAACTCTAATACTTAGTACAACAAAAAGATTTTCCTAATATCGCCTTAAATATATTTTAAAACTGAGTTGAAAACAGCATCAAGTCTCTCAAACAGACAAACAATCAAAGCTAAAATATTATTCTTGTAGATGCTTTCATTCTCTTTCAACCCTTACACTTGGGACGGCAAAAAGGAGCGAGTTGGATCTGATGTTGTAACCCTGAAGTTGAAAAACAACTACAGTGAGCCTATTAAAGTATCAAATCTCCCAGGGGACATTTTCATCGTTACGCCTTCGAAACTTCAAAAGAACTTTCTAGGGAAATCATGGTATTTCACGAAAAATGTTGATGTAACTTTCCACGAGATAAACATCAAATATGAAAACACCTTGTTGATTCCCAACATGAAACCTGAAGACCCAACCGTACATCTGTTAATTTCTTTGCCCACAAAATCATTTGAACTTTTCTGAATTGCTCGTTAGGAAACATTAATGAAGCTCTAAGAATTCCCGATGGCAACTTTTATTCAGTGAAGATGTGCTTACTGGACTGTCATCATTCAAAGATCATCGATCTTTCTTTCTTTTTTTCAGAATATTGACTTGAAAATTTCAGAAACCCTTAGAGTCTGAAACATGTTTTTTTAATGCGAAGACATTTTCCATCTGATATTAGTTAATAACCCATAATTTTGAAGGGAATAGCCAATCAGAAAACTATTTTGAACTACCAGACGTGTATTTTCGAAACAAAAATTACCACTGTCACCAGAATATGCACGATTCGTATCCACAAAGTATGGAAATGGTACTTCGTCGCTGTGAATGTAGGAATAAAATATTGTTATGAAAATAACAAATGAAAGACGCCAAAATTTCGGGTAGCTTTTATATATATATAAAAAAAAAAAAAGAAAAACGGCTAATCAAACAACATTTCTTAAATTCTTATCCCCGCTATTCACGAAAACGAAATAAAGCTATGTGTATCATCGAAAACACTTGTGCAGGGAACAATCAGGGGCGCTATGTTTCTCTACACACTTAACGGGTATCATTGAATTCACAAAAGGGAAAAAATAATCTCAGATAGATCTCTTACAAGCATTTTAGTCTAATGGCGTAATGATCTCGAGCCAAAACATTTGGTCCCTAAAAAATAAATTCACCGTTAACTTGCTAAATAAACATAAAATACTAGTCAGTAATTAATACTTAGATCAGCGTGAATACTCAGTTTCTGTGTTCCGCAGTTGATACCTCTGACCTAATATGGGAAACTTCGCCTTAGTTGCGAGCTAAATTGTTCGTGAGTAACTGGTTTAGAGGCTGGCTGTTCATCAAGGTTAGAATTCTTCACAGTCTGTCCTTCACATATTAGTGTATCTGTTCCTCTTATGATTACCCCAAACTTTTCAGTTGGAATGTGGCAGAAATTCACACGACGTATCATGGCGAGGCTGATTACGTCTTCAAACAGTGCTCTGTTTAACTTTGATTATGATACGTATTTTATTGTCTCGTCTTTGAATTCTATTATGCAATTTTTTTTACTAATTTTGCATGATGGTGTCACCTTTTGTTAATTTTTGAGGAGTTAAACTCCCTGTAAAATACCAAAAACTATTTGCTTTTGTAACAATAGTAGTTACAGCTGACTAGTAAATTTATTCACGAATAAATGAATGAATAAATAAACGAATGAAGTAGTTGCAAAAAAAAAGAAAAAACACAAAAAAGGGACAGTTCTCTGAAGGATCAGTTCCATCGCTCAAACGTAGTACTGTTGCCCGTCACACGTCACGCATGTTACCCGTCAGTCTTGGCAGGCTTGTTTTGATCTTCTGTTTTCAGTTCGCCATTAAACTACACGTGCTTTTATTCTCGTTGTCTGCTGTCTCTGTTCACGGCTTATTACATGGTGTTAGGAAAGGCGTAACTCTCGCCTTCGTTCGATTATCTCAACCTCACTTGTTTTACGTGTTTTTTTCTTCGCATTGGTGTCCAATTCGTTCACCTCTCATCATCATCGGAAAGGATAGACCGGTCTTTGATGCGACGTCTGACGATCGTCGATGTGCGTTCAAGTTTTTTATAGCGAGCTTTCGCGACTTTTGTATTATGGAAGACTACGTGGATCCTACTAAACTTGTTGACAGCAATGAGTATTGGATTGCTGCGAGGCGGCCAAAAGTTATGGCTGCTCTTAGACGAGCGTTTCCCCCAGCAGAATGAGACGTCCTGACCGTTACCATCGATGCTCAAATTGCAGATGGGGACAAAGGGCATCCTGCGAGATGGTTGACCCAGCTTTCAGAACACTACCTCGGCGAAGAACCTATTATTCAAAGTACTCATAACTTTCTTCGTTTACTCAAACAGGAACCAGGTATGAGCGTTCAAGCCTGGCACACGCTCGTTCACCTCGAGTATCAGAAATGCAATTTCTCACACAAGTGGATGATCGCCTTCAAAGAGATATTTTCATCATTGGTCTAAACGAAACTTTTATTAAAATTCGCAGTGATGTCATTTCTCGAGAAGACATGTCAACACTCACTTTCACTCAAGTAATCGCTAAGGCTCGTGATTTTGAGGCTGGACTCAACACGGAATCCGCTATCACCAAACACCAGCTGGAAGAAATGGTCCATAAAGTCGCCCCTGCTGGCAATAAGACACCACATCGCTTACCCCGACGTCAACCCCATGTTCAGCCTGGCGTGATATCCTCCTCATCTTGTCAATGGTGTGGAAAGGCTACACACTGAGCCAGGCGAGACTACCCTGCAGCAAATGCTACTTGCCATCGTTGTGGCAAAAGGGGCCACTGGCAGCAAGTTTGTCGCTCCTCCTCTTCAGCGAATACCGTATCAGAATCACTGGAAGCCCATCCTGTTAACTCACAATCTGCATGCGTCATCACTCACGAGGTCCTTCATGTGCACTCCACACCTAAAGGTATATTTGTTAACCTAGACCTAGACTTAGCATCCTCCAGCCCCCACCCACTTCGCTTCCAAGTTGACACCGGATGCTCCTACAACACCATCCATACCAGTTATCTTCAGCAACTGCCAGAAGCTAAGATCGAGCCTTCCACATCCGTCTCCTTGATTATTCCAAGAATGTCATCCCCACACAGGGGCAAACTGCTTTACACTGCACTCATCGTAGCAAATCTTATGACATAGTGGTTGAAGTCATCACAGCTCAGACCTATTACGCTCCCCTACTAGGTCTCTCTGACATCACACGGAGGGGAATTCTTAAGTGTGACGTCGACACTATTCAGAAACTCGAGGCGACCCCAAGTTCTACTTTACCACCTCTTGGTGAGTTGAAATTTAGTTCTATAAAATTAGTCCATCCTCACCTTTTTGAGGGTCTAGGAGAACTGGGAGAGCCCTATTCATTAACTCTTGACCCTACCGTAAGACCCACTCAAGCCGCACCTCACCGTTATGCTACTCCCAAACTTGCAATCATCAAGGGAGCATTAGACAAACTGGTAGACTCAGGCCAATTGAAGCGTGTGAATGACCCAACACCTTGGATCTCCAATATGGTGGTTCGTGAGCGTCCAGCCTCAACCACAAAACCTGCCAAAGTCCGTATTTGCCTAGACCCTTCGCAAACCATCAAAAAATCCATTATCAGGCCCCATTCCCACCTTGAAGGAAAACATTCACCGTCTACATCAAGCAAACGTCTTCTCACCGTTTGACCTAAAGGACGCTTTCCAAACTATTAGGTTAGCAGACCAATCTTCTCGGCTGACCACAATGCATACTCCCTGGGGCCACTACCGTTGGACTCGTCTCCCTTTCGGAATCAGTTCCGCGCCCGAGGAGTTCCAGCGGAGACTTCACGATCTTCTGTGTGGCATTGAGTGAGTAATTAACATTGCAGATGATATTTGTGTAGTTGGTCGCGGCGCATCATTAGCCTCGGCTCTGGTTGATCATAACCGTACTGTTTTGGAACTCTTAGAGCGTCTTTCAGAACACAATCTGAGACTCAATCCAGAGAAAGTTAAATTTAAAACAGATGCTGTCCCGTGCATGGGTCATGTCCTCACTTCTGAGGGTCTCAAGCCTAGTGCGTAGATTGTCTCTGTCATCTTTGACATGCCTTGACCTAAAGACAAAGCTGTTACCCGCCGCTTCATAGGGACAATCAATTACCTCTCCAAGTTCTGTCCTCACCTCAGCGAAATAGTTGGTCCACTACGTGAACTTACTCGCCTCAATCAGGCCTTCTTATGGGCTGACCAGCACACAGAGGCTTTCACTAAAGCAAAAGATTCAGTTGCTAAAGCTCCATGTCTTCATTGATGCTTCCGACTATGGCCTGGGAGCTGCCTTACTCCAGCCAACCTCTTTGTCTTCAAACTCAAATGACATCCAATGGCAACCAGTTGCCTTTAGCTCCAGCTCCCTCACTCCCACCGAACAACGTTATGCTCAGATTGAGAAAGAGGCACTAGCTATTGTCCATGGATTCCACAAGTTTGATCAATTTCTTTTTGGCAAGGCTGATATAACTGTCCAGAGTGATCATAAGCCTCTTGAAACCATTTTTAAGAAACCTCTGGCATCTGCACCACGTCGTCTACAAAGTATGATGCTTTCTCTCCAACGCTACTCGTTTCGTGTAGAGTACCACAGAGGTGTACCATTACACATAGCTGACACAATCTCGCGAGCACCTCTGCCTATGACATCTCACAAACAGATGCATGAAGAGTTTGTGTACCGTACTGAAATAAGATTCAACTCTCCCAACCTGTCTGGCTTTCAGGATGCTACCCTACAGGAGATCAGAGCTGCATCAAGCACAGATCCAGAGCTCACGGTTCTTCACCCTTTCATTGAGTCAGGTTGGCCAAATGACAAGGCTGCTGTCCCTGCCCTTGCGCAACCGTACTGGTCCACTCGTCATGAATTAACTAAGCGCGAGAACTTGTTTTTCAAACAGGATCGTGTCATCATACCTCTAGCTCCTCGCCAGAAGATTTCTCACAAGCTTCATGCTGCTCATCGAGGAACAGAGTTCACTCTTCGTCATGCGCGTAGATGTGTGTATTGGCCTCGTATAAATGATCAGATCACGGAAATGTGCAAAACCTGCGTTATTTGTGCTCGGTACCCTCATCAGCATGCTCGGGAACCATTAAAACCCTACTCTGTTCCCAACTTACCTTGGCAGCTGGTCTTACAAGATCTTTTTGAGCTCAATGGCTTAGCATATTTAGTTACAGTGGACCACTATAGTGAATACTATGAACTTGATCAGCTTCCCAGCATTTAGTCTTCAGCTGTAATTTAAGCAACCAAGCAGCATTTTGGACGTCATGGAGTTCGCCACACTCTTATCACTGACAATGGACCCCAATTCACCTCCGATTTATTCAAGGCATTTGCAATGAAATATGGTTTTAATCATATCACCTCCTTCCCTTATTGGTCCCAATCCAATGGTCGCGCGAAGCAACAGTGAAATAAGCTAAACATATTTTAGTAACCACTGCTGACGTGGATCTGGCCTTCCATTCACTTCGCAACACTTCGCCGACAGGACACACGTGTTGACGGCTCAACGATTGTTTGGACGCACTCTTCGAAGTTATCTCCCACAAATCATATCCACTTTCGAACCCCTTCCCCCTCCCGGCCACAATGTGGTGGCAGAGCACATCCATCGTAAACTAAAGCAAAAACAAGCATATGACAAACATGCCGGGCCTTTACTAACTGAACTCCCTCCTGGTAGCCATGTTTACGCCAAGCCTCCCACCTCCTCGTCATCCAAAGCATGGATTCCTGGTCGGATAACCGGTTGTGCTGGTCCACGCTCCTACTACATCCAGACTGGCACCAAACAACTTAGGCGCAATCGAGTGCAAATTCAACCTGCCCCACCTCAGGACCCAAGCTCGCTTTCCCCTACTCCTGATCGTAGCCTGACTTTACCGAAGAAACTTCGTCCGAACTCCTTAACTGCCACTTCACCGATACCCTCTCCTCATTCAAAACAAGTGGAACCTCCATCTCCATTGCTCTTAGACCCGGATGACAGCGACACCACTTCCTCAGCACTGGAGAGCACACCAAGCAAATCAAACCAATCGTCACCCCTTTCAACACCAGAGACTCCATCAAAGGCATCACATCCCTTACCTGTTTTTCAGTCATGTGTACTATCCAGGACACCCCCTCCGCCTTGCACGTTCACTCCTCGGTCTCCTCTCTCCTTTCCAGTCCATGACCCTCCAAGCTCCCCACAAAGAACTGTTACTCGAAGCAGTAGAGTATTCCGCCCTCCTGCTCGTTACTGACTAGAAAGTCTCCCCAAACATTGTTTTTGTTTACTTTGCAGGTGATCTTTACCCTAAATTGTAGAGTCCTTCCAGTGCACCCTGGAGAAGTGAAAAAATGATATCTGACTTGATGGGCCTTCGAAGAACCACACATTAGAAACATTGCTTGGTTGAGATGTTTAATTGATCAGTTACCATAAGATCACTATTGAGACATTCTTTGTTTTTTGTTTTTTTTTTTTTTGCTTCTTGACACTGTTACTGCTGTGGAAACTGAATGTTATTCGTTATAACTTTCCGTTGTTTAGAGGAAAAGGCGTGTTGCCCGTCACGCGTCACGCATGTTACCCGCCAGTCTTGGCAGGCTTGTTTTGATCTTCTGTTTTCAGTTCGCCATTAAACTACACGTACTTTTATTCTCGTTGTCTGCTGTCTCTGTTCACGGCTTATTACATGGTGTACCGTTTCGGTCACAATCCTTCGATCACTTTGGATTCAAGGGAAGAAACTGAACTAATTATAACTTCTCCGAAACAAGTCCGATTTGCAGCACTGTGAAATAGTAATGTAGACGAAGAGTGACGCATATCGTGTTTTATTCTTCCGATAAATAGAGAGCGAGGATGTAGGTCATAAGATGCTTTGCAGTCCAATCAGACCCTCTCTGTGACTGCTATTTCTTTTTTTATTTTTTTTTTGCTTTTTCTGCTTTTTTGCTTTTTTTGTTTGTTTGTTTTTTTATTAATTTTGTTCCGTTATCTTCTTCTTTTCTTTTGTTTTAATACCTAGTCTATCTAGTCATCCCAGTAAATAAACAATGTCAGGCGCCTGGCATGTCAGCTGATGATTTCCGCTGCTAAGAGATCGTCCGAAAAAGAAACAATTGGCCAAAAAGCAAAGCTTAGAGAGCAAATGTGGACATTAACATGCATCCTAATAATTTTCATATTTGGCATCGATAAAATAGTTCTGTGACCTTCTTTATGGTTCTGAACAGCGTTTGAAACCAGCTTTTTAAGGTTACTATCGCTGAGTACTAAAAGACCATTTTTTCATCTTCCATATAGAAAGGTGAAAACTCTTAGGGTCTGCTCTTTTCCGCTGGTCTATTTACTTTTCGAGAGACTAATCTGAAGACAAATACCGACGTCGACGGAGGTTATTGTGTGAAAACCGCCATTTTCATTTTGCATTACATGACGAAACTAGCCAGTAAAATTTGGCAAAAACGAATGGGTGGGTTTTAGAGTGAAATGACCTTGAGATAGTTTTGATGGCTAACCCATTTTGTGTTAAAGGTCGTAGTGGCATTGCTCAAGGGTTCTGCTCGGCATACCTTGGAATTCCAGAGTGATGCATCCAGAGAAAATGATGGAAATGATATCCAAATACTTCTAGAGAAGACCAGGGTCAAAATGGCAGAGAAAGATAAGCCAGTGCAGTTATTTGAGCTGTGAGGATCATTTGAAAATTAGAAATTTGATTTAAGTATATTCATATTTTTCCGTGTCAGCTCGTGTTATGTTATTGCTCTAAAAAGACCGACACTGTTGCTTAAATAGCTGTGTAAACAACAGACTCACAGTGAATAGTTGACAGCAAGAGTGACATTTGCAGTTCCTGTTGTAATTGATACCAAAAATTTACTATCTTGAGCTTGACTTTATGATAAATTTTTATTTCATTTTATTATTTTGTAAGATTAGTGAGGAACGTAATGAAAAAGTATCTCTTGATATTGATTGATTATTTATCAGATTTGCTTGAAACAGGTGCAGGGGCTTCTTAAAAGGGAATTTAACCGAAGATAAGATGTCAAAAATTTGCATTATATTCAATTCCCTGCATAATGAGTTAGCAAAAGAAGGCTGATTTTGACTCAAAACAACACATGCGGACAGCTTATCCTTTCAGCAGGAGACCGATCTAAGTAGAAGATTTAAAAAAAAAATTAATTCCTACCGAACTGATACTGTGAGAGGGAGCGTTATACTAATGTTCAGCTTATAAAATTGGGAAAAACAAAAACAGAATTGGTTGAACTTAATGCTGACACAAACTTAAGCTACACGGGAAGAGAGATGTTTACGAAAGCATGTAAGATATGGGGAACTGTTCTAGTATCAATAACTTTGTTGGGTGAGTACCAAAGCTCTTTTATGAACATAAATTTAGTTCATTTAGTACCACAAGCATACTCCGAAAAGAATAACTTCATCAGAGTTCCCTAACGGGACTCGAAGATTTTGCCCTCACGACGGCTTTTGGATGGAAATAAGGACGGGAAGAGAAATAAAACCTTTGAAGTTCTCATCTTCCTGTATTACGAGGATATAATTTGAGAAACCGGTCTATTATTATTACTGAGCTCAGTATAGATAACTCAAGTTAGCTATAAGCCCAATTCAACTTAAGTAGATTTTCAAGGTAAGAGTCTTACGCAGCCATGTAAATAAAGATTTATTTCAAGCCTGTTGAATTAGAACAAAGATATGGATTCTGTGGAATGATCAAAATAGACGCATGTGTACTGGAAAACGTATCTAAACTACATTTCAAAAAACCTCATAAACTGAGGACTCTGCGAAAAGACGGAATGTTCTTCTTTTTTTCTTTTATCTGAATTCTCAGCTTTTATCGCTTTGTTGATTTATCAAACTCCTGTCGTTGCGCAATTGACAGTTGAACAATTGACACTGTTAAACAGAAAAAAAATGTGCCTCTCCAGTAAATCAGAGAAGGATACACTGTAGTCAAACCAGGGAGTGCTTCATGAACATTGTAGATACTTTCTTTCTGCCATTGGTATCAATGAGAACAGTATTTCAAAGACAATGTTTTGTCGTCGGGTTTGTAAAGATTTCGTTGCTACTGATGTCACAAACAATCGCCTTCAGCAAAAGGATATGAGCGCTATGTAAATGACCAAATGTGGAGGAAAAAATTATTCATTCTGAGCCTTAGGTCTACAGACTTGATTAAAAAATCGTGTACCATCAGACGCTGATGTTTCCATTAATACATGGCAAATAAGTCGAAATAAGTGAAAACTTTTAATTGAAAGCTGTATGCTGTTCTTTCTGATTTTCATTTGTTCTGGTAAATTTGTAACGACCCCAGCAACATCACTTTTGAAGCGTACCTGTGAATCCCATTTCAGGGCTCTGGTGTCAATTAATGATTAATGACTTTCAGCCAACACATTTCTTGAAATTTAGACAGCATAGCCACGGTGATTTAATGTCGTATCTCTTTAAAAGAAAGAAAAAAAAAACTTACAAAGGATGGCGACACTGATTATCTTTATCATCGTTTTTCTTTGTTTGTTATTTTTTTTCTCAAATATTATTTTTCCAGGATATGCCAGACTCGACCAAGATATCTGCAACTCCAGCGAAATCCCATGTTCACGGGAATGTTTTAAGGAGGAAGAAAAGTGTGACCAACTGTGCCATAAAGGCAACTATAACTGTTCTCTTGACTGTTACGGAAAGAATTGCGACCAAGATTGCGACGCTGAGAGCTGTAACCTAGAGTGCAACAGTAAAGAGTGTGATCAAAAGTGTAAGAACGACGTAAAAGAATGCATTATGTATTCCAACGGGAGTAAATGTAAACAGACATGCTATGCTGAGGTATGCCTCATGACAGTAAGTGCATCAATGAATGATACACTAGAACAGAAATGCAACGGAGTTGTAGCAAGATGCCATGCACAATGCTACGTGGGCAACGGTAATTGTAAGCAGCACTGCGACGCTGAAAGATGCAATCTAGAATGCAGCGGGAAAGAGTGTGATCAGAAATGCAATGGTGGAGTGAAAGAATGCAACATGCATTGTATTGCTAGTAAATGTAAACAGACGTGTGACGCTAAGGAATGTCACATTACAGGAAGTGCAATACAGGATATACCCGAACAGAAATGCAACGGAAGAATAGATATATGCGATGCACAATGCTACGTGAGTAGCGGTAAATGTTTGCAACGTTGCGATGCTAAAATATGTAATCTGGAATGCTGCGGGAAAGAATGTGATCAGAAGTGCAACTGGGGAGTGGATGGATGCAATATGTTTTGCACCACAAATGAGTGTAACCAAAAGTGCGACACTGGCTCCTGTAACAGGACAGAAATCCAGCCAGTCAATTCACTGGCTGAGCAGAAGTGCATCTCAGTTTTCAATTACAGGACTTTATCTACGCCAAAGGTTATTGTAACTGCTTCAACTACAACAACTGAGGTCATTAACACTCAACCATCATCTACACAAGGTAAAGTAACTTACCAGACTTTTAATGAGTGCCATTTCAACGATAAACATACCTTGAGTAAGTGTTTGTAAGTGCCCCCTATATGAAAATGAGATATCTTGATTGTAAATGCGAGTTAAGTCTAAGCGTAAAGTTTACCGTTTAGAAATACGAGTAAAGACGAACCGTAAAGTTAACCGTTTACTCTTACACGATGCACCGTGAGGTGAACTCAAAATTCAGCACTAAACTATCGAATTCAGATCGAATTCAGCTTGAATTCAGCTTGAATTCAGCTTGAATTCAGTTAAAAACTCGGTGGCCCTCGTGGTCTTTTCTCGAAGGCCACTCACGCGCACACCCGAAGGTCAAGCGCCTCCGCAGGGGACCCAGAGGGCGAACGTGAAGCCCAGCGCTAACATTGATAGTAAATTCCCAAGTTTTTTATATTCCATGAGAGCTTTCTGATATCATTTTAGATTGCATTTCGATAATGAGAATTTGCTTTAACATACAGCTCACTTGCAATCATCGTATGGGTCGCCATCACCATTCTCATTTCTCTTACCATCATCGTTACTATCATTGTCATCGACTTTCTCATTATCGTTATCATCATCATCGTCTTCGTCGTCCTCCCCATTGTCGTCATCATTATCACCACGGTCACCGTCATCATCGTCATCATCATCATTATCATCATTGTCACCAAAAAATCCAACATCAACGTCATTATCATGATCTCATTTATTTCCATTAACATTTTGGTCATTGTCGTCATCGTCATCGTCATCGTCATCATTACCATCATCGTTTTTGTCGTTAATATCGTCAACACCACTGTCATCGTCGTCATCTTCGTCTCCATCGTCATTGTCAGTATCATCATCCTCCTCTTTGTCACCATCCTTACCTTCGATTTCATTGTCGTTACCAGCTTTATCGTCATCTTCGTCATTATCATCATCAACATCACTATCCCTGTCATCATCGTCGTTTTCGTCCTCGTCGTCTTCATCGTCATTGTCATCGTCATCTCTAACTTGCACAAGTCCATCATTGCCGCTGGTAACAATCGAGAGTCTGGTAGGTATCGTAATTTAATTTATCTTTTTTGCTTTTATTATTTCCATAATCTATGGCGTATGTTAACGTTGTTGTCCTTTTTACCTAAGGGAAATGAATATGTTTCTAAACTGTACGGAATAGACATTAGCAGAGAAAGTTCCCTCAAGGTATCTATCACCATACATTTAATATATTAATCATTTAACTAGATAGCGTGCACATTATCATGAAAGTGACCATCTTAATGTGAGCGCGTAGGAGTTTGAGAGAATTATAAGAATCTGGTGAATACCTCTTACTCTCCGCAATGTCAGGATATCTGAAACTTAAACAGTTTTCGAGTTTCTTTCGACAAAACAACGATTTTTTTTCTCAAGATACACTTTATTAATTAGCTAGGAATGCTGCGTCCTAAGCAGGCAAAAGACATCGATGTTTCTTCTTCCACGTTAAATAGCATACTAAAACGAGAAAAGGAAGGAAAAAAAAAAAGGAAACGAACAAACAAATAGAAACATAGAAGTTAATGTCTGCCAGGCTCTGTCTTTCTTTTATTTATTTTTCTTGTTTGTTAATGTTTTTCCCCGTGTTGTTGTTGTCGGCTTTTTCTTTTTTTTTGTCCTTGCTCGTGAATTTGTCTTTGTAGCTTTTTTGGTCTTTGTTGTTCTGTTTTTCTTTGTTGTTGTTATTGTTTTTTCTTTTTTTCGCGAGAGATCTGAAATCTGAACTCAAATTTGCATCACTGTTTATACAAAACAAGTCCAACGTGAAATGCTGCTTATTAAGGGCTGTTTACCTTATTCGACCCTCCTGCAGAAATTCAATTTTCATTGAGTTTACAACATTATCAGATATTGAAAAACTTGAAGTTAATGTATGATAAATGATAAATATTTATCTAATTACAGGAGTCAATGATTTTGTTTGGAAACTTCGCCGATCTGTGTCAGAATATAACAAAACCTATCATAGGCCAACTTTGTAAGGAAGAAATAAAGAGAAGAACGGAAACCATCTTTCGGGTGGCAGTCGCCTTCGAGAAATTTGTTCTTAAGTACAGCAAGTACCACTTGAGTGAGGCAAGACCTTCCAAAAAGATGACTGACCAAAAAATGGGTGAGTTAGAGCCCGAGATTCATTTCACATTTGTGCTTTTTTGTTACTTGGATATTTTGCATCTTAATGATTTTTCGCTGTTTTTATTCATAACAAATTTTATTTTCCAAAGTGGCGGTCAATATCTGTCACTATTCACCGACTCTAAGGGGAGTCAATCTTCCAGTACATTCCGCGCAGATAACGAAAAAATGGTCGGAAATCAAACTCTGGACGCGCAGTTTGGTCTCTTCTTTTGCTCAAGGGTGAATAGCACTTGCTATTCACTTCCGAAAAAGCCAGTTGGCGGCCGTTAAAACCACTTTTTACTTGAGTGGTGTATAGTAATTAAGGATATCTGTAGAACAGTTATATTCTGCTGCATCTTATGAAACCCAATTACATATGGGTAATCTTAATTCGATTCTGTCTAAGTATATACCTTGAAATCTTTATTAAATTCTTAGAAAACGCGCCCCTACACATAAGTTATCACTGTGTCACTTATCTTCTGCTCCTTCCGGCAGCTGTGGGTATTCAATTAGGCTACCGCCAAAATACAAGTGACTTCTTTCTCAAGGAGGAAGGATGGCAAGCAAGCATCAATATATCTTCTGCAAATTTTGCCAAGAATGGTTTGTATTAACCATCTGTTTATCGGTCTGTCTCATGGAGTATCATTTTGCTCTCGATTTCTGATTTATTGATATAGTAGTTTTACGTTTTCCCTCAATAGGTGGTAAAATTGTTTTTGGTAGTAATGGTGAAAATTGATATTCTTCTGGTATTAGTTTGCATTTGGATAAATATTTAGGACGAAAGAACAGGAAACGCGCAAACTGCTCTGGTATTTTTATGATGTCCAAATCAAGCAGAAAAATAACAATAGCAAAATAGGTAGCTAAGATAATAATTGCTAGCAGAGTGTTGGGGTCAATTAATTATATGACATATGATGCAATATCCAGTGTAAAAGTAACAATTGGTTTGCTTGGTTAGTTAAGCATTAATGTAGGAGAGTCGAACATTTACAGTCTGTTTTAATTTTCGAAAATATCTTGGTCAAGATTCCCGAACGAACTCGAGTTTCATTAAACATAAATTACCTCTCAAGATTAAGAGCTCGCTTTGTGGCATATACCGATGTATTTCATTTTCACATATCTTTTTGTATTCTGTTTCCTTTTCAGGGTCAGTGATCGTAGGGTGTGTGTACAAGGATCTTCACGAACTACTGCTGAGACATCAATCTGTTGGGAATGAAACTGACAATACAAGGTCAGCTTAATGCGTGAGATTTTTGAGAACTGGTGCAAGTTTAGCATGTCTGCTTTGAGTTAATATGTTCCATGATGCAGAGAATTCAGCCGATCATAATAAAGCTTTTTTTCTTAAATTTAGGACAATTGCACTAGAAATAAATTATTTTTCTTACTATTAACTTTTCACAGTGGAGACAAACATTTTATAAAGGCACTTCCCTTTAATAACGAATATGGGATGCTTGATTTAAGGTTACTTTTAGCAATATCTCGTCAAAATGGGCAAAACTTTTTTTTTGCTCTTTGGTTAGAGAAATCATCTTTGTTACATTTGTAGCAGGAAAATATACTGCATCTTAAACAAAAAAGCGACCTACGGCGTAAGGAGTGCCAGTTTAGGATAGCTGGTACCAAATATTGAAAGATGAAATGCCGGATCTGGGATAGGGTCGTTAGCAGGGGTTACGTTTTGCGCGGACTTTTGTTCAGGATCTCAATTTGCACTCGACTACGTCTTGTGTTTCTCCCTACACTTCTTTTGTGCTCTAGCCGCTTCCGCGTGCTTTATAGCAGAACAGAGCACAGTCACGGATTGTTAAATAGGTTATGTTTTTGATAAAACTTGGATTGAATATTTGTCAGATGTTATTGCGGAAAAGGGTGTGAGGCCTTTACGAACATTTTCCTGCGACTTCTCAGCGAGATATTACCTATTGTACAACTTCAAAATAGATTTTCTTAGGAACCAAGAGAAATATCTAAAAAAGCCTCTTTTTTAGCCTATTATCTGCTGTATGATACAGTCCAGTACTTTTGGATATCCACGGTAACTCGAAGGCTTGTAACTCAGTTAATCAAACACCGTTAGTTGTCCGTAAAGGCCTACACAATCCTATTTTAAAAAAAAAAAACTCAATTTTTTTTATTTTTAGAGTTTATACTTAATAAGCTTAGCATTGATTATTTTTAGCAAAATGTTCCATACAGGTTTGTGAACACCAGGATAATGACCGCAGATATGGATCCTAAGCCGGAAAAACTACAACAGGATGTCGTCTTGAAGTTCAGAAGCCTGGAGGTAATTAGTATTTTAGAGCACTGAGAGATAACCTCAGTCCTTTTTTTTATGTTGTGTTGACTTGATTCAGATGAAATAAAATCTATTTTCAGGTCGTGGAGGCAGAGAAGCGTTGCGTGTTTTGGAGCGGCTATAGCAAGAGGTAAAATGCATATACATTGAGTGATTTAATTTTAAATTAAAGTTCTTCTTCAACGTCCAAAATTAAATTAATACCATGGACTTTTTTTTTTCTGTTTGTCCGTCACTTCTAGAGATATTTTGTACCTGAAATTAATGTTTATCATATATTTTACCTATGAAGAATAAGGTGAGGGTATCTTGATGGTCCAAATGTGTACCTAAAAAAAACCAAGCCCTCCTTCAAATAGGCCTTTAAACACTCTGCTTGTTTGAAATTCCAATCCCTTTCTTCACATATTTTTTTTCCATTTGTCATATTCATTAACTTTTTTTTTTAAGTCCAGACGGGTTCACTGGCGAGGGTTGTCATGTAGATTCAGCGAAGAGCAACTCAGCGGAAACAGTTTGTAGATGCAATCATTTGACTTACTTTGCTGTCTTAGTTGACTTTGACAATGGTGACACAAAGGTATTTTTTAAAATTATGTCTGTATTTTCGAGTGTACTTACAAGTAGTTCATCCGTTTGGTCAATTGATTAACTCTTTATTTTTTGTCTCTAATTTCTAATACAGCTCACCAAGAAGGACGGAACTATTCTGGAGACAATCACTTACGTAGGATTAAGCCTTTCCATCATCGGGATGCTTTTGACAATCATCCTGTATTCTTTCCTCACGTAAGCACCGTTACCAGACAATCAGTTATGACTTTGAAGCTGATTCAATAAGGCAGGCCAAAACGTGCAAAACATGATTTAAAAAATCACTATTTGCAGCTGTGATTTGAAAAAACTTGGTGGTTATTGGATTGGTTTAATAAGTGACTTAATTCCGTAAAATATATGTGCGTTACTGACCAAGCAAGAGCCTAAGATGGCAGGATATTGGCCGAGGTCTTTTTTTTACATTTTTATGGATGCAAAAAAGAACAAGGGATCTAAGCTCGGGTAGCCGATCTATAAAAAATTTGATGAGGGACGAGTACCACACATTATCAGTGACAATATAGCTCATCTACTTTCAATTCCTTTAATTTATAACGGACATTTAAAACAATAAACGTAACTAGGAAATAGCAATAGCGTTCCTTCCAACTTCTTTGCAACCAAATACGTACATTGGGAATGTTGAATATGTAATTCATTTGTTCGTACATTTTGTGTTTATTGTATGTTGGTTTTTTCCCCTTGACTTCAAGTTTGCTTTTGATCAGTATCACTGATTTGCCTTGTTCTCCTCTTTGTTGTTTTTTTTCTTAATTTTTGTTCCTTTGTCAGGGATGTTCGTCAACCTCTGTCACAAATACGTTTAAGCCTTTCTGCGTCCCTCGGAGCTGGACAAATGATCTTTCTGGCCGGGATAAACGCCACAGAAAATATGGTAAGTTGCATGTTCCCACATTCACTGACGAAATTGTCTTTTTTGACAGCCGGAGAATGTACTTCTGTGTTCTTTCTCTCTTTATTTAGGCTGCCTGTATCACAGCGGCAGCTCTTATGCAGTATTTCCTGATGGCCGCTTTCTGCTGGATGCTGGTCGAGGGGATTTATCTCTACCTGTTTGTTGTAAAGGTGTACAATATCAACACCAAGATGCACATGTATCACGTCATGTCATGGGGTATTTATGAATATTTATCGCCTTATTTGGTTTATGATTCCCCGACATACACTGCATTATTCTTTCTCTCTAATTAAAGGCCTTCCTATCTTCATGGTGGGCATTTCACTGGGCATCGCTTCTGGAAAAGATGGACTCGAAAGCTACACCAGTGAGAAATAGTAAGAAATTCATTAGCTTCTGCTAGGGATTGCAGATGGTTTGAACTGAGGTACCGTTTCATCAGATGGAAGTTTTCTTTGCTTCCTTTTTTTCTTTCCTTTTCTCAAGTTGCTGGTTGTCTTCGACTAATAAGCTGATCTGGATTTTTGTGACATTTGTGGCGTTTATCGAATCAGTAAGTTTATGAAAAATTCATGTCGTATGAATGTTTTTGATTCGCATATTCGGAAATCTTTGTCTCACACTCGTGAAAAAATTGACTATTATGTTTATTTTGATCGACTTCCATTTTCCAATACAAAATTTTAACGCATTTTTTTTTTTTCAGCTCAACATTTTGATACTTGTGCGAGTCATAAGGGAGATTACTACACTTGTAGAACCATTAGCGGAAGACAACTACGGGAAGCAAATAAGGTATGTTTTGAAATGTCACACACCAAAAAAAAAAAAAAAAGTTTTCCAAACTTAACTGAGACTTCCCATTGAGTTTTCCAGCTCCTCCTCTGGGATCATTGGGGATCGTGGAGAAGCAAAATCCACTGTTTTCCCTGGAGCCAGCCTTAATTGCTTTGTATTACCTTCCTCCATGATACTCGCTTACTTCCTTATTATACGGAATCTGTGGCTTATCTAAAATTGATAAATAAATGTGAAGAAGATAAAGAAAAGGCTAACTCTCATACCGTGTTAGAATTGTTCTCATCTTTTAGACTTGGCGTTAAAGCGGGCGTGGTGATGATTCCTCTGCTGGGTGTCACGTGGCTGTTTGGCTTTCTGTCACCATTGCACAAAGTTTTCACCTACATTTTTACCATCCTCAACTCGATACAGGTTAGCGCTAACTTTGTGATGTATGAAATTGAAATAATCAGGCTAGAAAGAACAGATTTACAAATCCCTCAGTTGTCATGGTCTGACATTTTAATTATGGCAAGATCGAATCGGTCCTAAAAAAGGAAAAATAACATAAATAAGAAATAAGAAATCAGTAATTACTCTGTATAATCATTTATGATACAGAATCTCCTGCCATTTCTATGCCATTTGTTGTAATTGATAAACGTTTTAATACTACTACCACATCTACACCAAAGCTTAGGGGCCACTGACCGTCAATATCGAGAATCCGCAAGAAGTTACCAAATATGCACAATCTTCCATCACTTTACGGTGGGGGGGGGGGGGGCGAGAACAACGGTTGTCTAGGCGTACTTTAAACTTCACGATATTACTAAAAAAAAAGTGCAATAGAACTTTTTTTATATAACATTTGGGAAAAGGTTTATCAAAAAGGTCCTTTAGGAAAAAAGAAAATGAATTACTAAATTGATATTGTGCAACTCTCGGCGGATTCATGATATTTACGGTGAGTGGTTTTCAAATTATTAGACCAGGTTGGATTTTTTGTTTTGTTTTGTTTTTTCTCGAGGAGGCTTGACAAAACATTTGTCAACGTTCAGATTAACCAATTGTAATTACTATGAAAACTGTTAAAAAAACCCAGTTTTTTAATTCTCCTTTGCTAATTTCTTTTTAAGCTTAACCTAGTTTTACTAAAAAATGTTTTGCCGTTGTAAATGCAGTATAATTTTAAGTTGTGTTTAAGCTTTAAATTAACATCACTCTCAACTCTTCATACATTGTAAAGAAGAACCTCCATGAGTTTTTAGACCATTTTTCTGCTTCAGGGGCTCCTGATTTTTGCTCTACACTGCGTGCGAAACAGCCAGGTGAGATGAAGTTTCAAAGATATAGATTTTTCGAATAAATAGAGTTAAATAAATAAAAGTTACTACCTTGAAGATATCAATATTACACAATTGACATTTTTTTCGCTTGTCATCAACAGATTCAAGAGCGATTTAAAAGAAAGCTGAACACTGTTTTTCCATCTTTTTATACTGGAAACTCCATAACGAAGGGCTCACAAATCAATCCAAGTTTTGTTGGCGATGTGGGGGCAGCTGAGTTACAGTCTTGCTCCGAGTTTGAACTGAAATAATATTCAAATAACCGAGCTTAACAGGCTGAGACTAGCCGTCGAATGTTTAATGCGATCGTCAGTTTTAATCTGTCGGCAAAGTCAAGTCGTTTTGCTCGGTTCTTTGGTTGTCGGAGTAATTCCTTTGCAGTGTGACAGTCATGGATGGCAATTAACTACTTATGAAGAGTCTATACCAATGTAAGCCAGCTTTTCAAAGTCAGTAATCCTTGAGGTTTTTCAAAAATTGATCAAACGCAGAAACACTTAGTTCTATCTTTAATCATTGATATAAAGTAACATGGAGACTCTCGCTAAACCAATCCAAGGAAACGGTTCATTCATTGTTCATATCCAAACCAATCGAAAGAAATGGTTCATTCATTGTTAATATCTAATCAGAGGCCAGTTGTCACCCCTTCTCTTAGCGGTAAGGGCTTCATTGTTATTTCAATGACTTATTTCCAAAGGGCTCAAGGCTACTCTAGACGTGGTGTGCCCTCGTCTCGTGCATTTTGGGACTTGCTTGTCTTTAAACAGTATTTTGTTTATCTCTACCAGTCTTTTGAGTTTTAAATCATTAACATTATTAATTTTAATTTTTTAGTTCTTTCTTTTAAAATCTTGAATGCCAAATATTTGCTCTTCTTACACGCGATGGCTCAGTATTTGATCCATTAAGTACTAAGTAAACTTAGGGCCTCCTGTTAGACAGTTTGTTGTTATTGTAGTAATAGCAGCTGTAGGAAAGACTTCAATTAAAAAAAAAAGAAAATGAATGAATATAATTGAACATTTAAAGTGAATCTCCACACTTTTTGGAGATAACTATCAAAATGTTTCAAACGTACTTTTCAATAGGTTTGGCACAAAACAATTGTCTTATTAGGTAATATGATCTTTTTTTATCTTCTTCTTATCGTTTTCCAAAGAAGGTTCTGGAAACCACTTCGAGTTTCACGCGAATAGTGCACAATGCACCCTGGGCTGAATGCGTGTGACGGTTGCTCGGTGCACTCGCCGTGTAGGTTTTTCGCTCTTGCTGATGCCACGTATATTGCTGTCTTCTAAAAAGCATTTTGATGAATACGTCGCAGATCGTCCTCATGGAGTGTTCGATCGGTGGTCAACAATTTAGAAATCAAAACCTAACGCACCGCGATATTCTTCATCTTCGACTTCACTTTCCTGTCTCCCTTCTCACGAAGAGTGCTTCGACTCTAATCTCAGAGACAGCATTATATGCGACTGTACTCTAAAAACCCTTTCAATTGTGTTCAGATATATCATTAAATGATAACCGTGTATCACGTGCATTGTTGCCACGTTACGTATTGCTGAGTTATATGTTCCGCACGCCTGGTTTTGCATTTAGCTGTCCTCACGCGTATTGACCCACACTTTCCCTTCCCAACCTCTCCTCATGTTTATCTCGTCTTCAGTTTTCTGACCCTTTAACGGTCGATGGTCAAAACCATTAAAAGTTTCACATAGAACTCGTTATCTAAAAATATTGAGAAGATAATCCCTGATTTGTAGAATTCTATGGTAGAATTGCATTACTATATTTGCTTAGATGCATTACCAGAAAAGTCCCTCCGGCAACTACAACGCGCTGCCTCATTTTTATGATCGATAGATCGATGGTAAATGAAAGAAAATGAATGGTAAATTTCGTCCTGGCGTTATGTCGTCACAACGATAAATCGAAGAGCGCCCAGTACATCATCACCAATATAGCACTCAAGTTAATTTGTAATATCTGAATTCCGCAATTTGTCGCAGAGCCAGAGATACGTCAAAATCGATTCGATACTTACACTAGCAATACACGAACCACCTTCAATTGGAAAACAAAACTGATAACGGCCTTTTCTGAGTAATGCGTCACGGTTTCATTTCTCTTTCTAAAATGCATGCAATCTCTCATTGCTTCATCGGTAATACTCAAGTTCATATTCATATTGGAGATGTCTATTTTTATGCTGATGACACTACCCTATCTTTTTTTGGTGAGAGTGTAGATGCCTTCTTTTTGCCGCACTTAACATTATGGTTGACAATTACTAAATTGGAGCAAAAATATTAAACTCACAATACATCCAATCAAAACTGAAGCATTGCAAATTAGGAATCTCCTTTTATTGGACCATATTGCATTTAATAGTCTGAACATGTTTCTCAAGTGAGAGTTTCTTTCGTGCAAAAGGTTAAAGCAATAAAACCAATGAAGTACCTACCTGTAAATACTTTGCAAGAGATGTTTTTTCCTCTTTGGAATCGATACATCCAAAAGCAGCGAGAATTCTTTTCAACCTTGATCTGTTTATTTCTGTTGTTAAATGTCTTTTGAATTCTCACTTGCCCTCCATTTCTTATTTTTACAAGAAGTCTGTCCTTGTATTCATGCATGAGGTTTATTTTGATTCCTTGTCTTTTTATCCTGGTGAACTGTTTTAAAAAAAAGTCTCTGGTAAATATCTACAAGCTATAAATCAGATGTTTACACCCAGACCTAAGTCTGAGCTCGGAAGAAATTCTCTAAGGCACAGAGAGCTCCTCATATGGAACTAAATGAACAAAACGATGAATGTTTCGAGTAAAAAAAAATTTGTTGTCACTTACTAAAAAATTGGAGTGAGGACGTTTCGGTTAAAATACTATAACCTTCTTCAGCAATAACATGGCTGCGAAAACAAATGAGTACTTTAAAAAGAGCCGCAGAAAGGTCACTTGGGATTGCCAAGGGCCTTGTAAACATCTACCACTTGAGTCAGCAAATTTAATTCGAGCCAAGAGTACTTCGATCCTGAAAAACAGCAAACACTCGCGTCATCGCAACATGACAAAAGATGAACTCGAAACCTTAAAACAATTATCAAAGGATACATCAGTTACCATCCTACCAGCAGATAAAGGTCGTGCGGTTGTCGTGATGGACAGCAGCGACTACTAACAAGAAATCAGTGGATGGTTACAAGATCAGAACACTTTTTCCCATTTGTTTTTGTAGCTGTTGGATGTCCTCAGCTAACAGTTTGATTTGGATATTTGTCACATTTGTGAGTACGATTGAATTTGTAAGTCTCTGATTTACATCACTTTCTTTTGACATTACTATTTGGGATTTTAGTTTAACGCTTGGATCACTTTCTTTTGACATTATTCTTTGGGATTTTAGTTTAACATTTGATGTGCCCAACAGATATACTTCAATACAAAATTATATTTATATCCTTCCTCTCTAAGGTCAACATTTTGATACTCATTCCAGTCGTAAGGGAGATGACCAGAATGCAGCAAGAAGGAGATAAGCAAATCCAGCAAATACGGTGAGATAGATCTTCAAAATTATGATAAAAAGAAAGACAGTTTCTGCCTGAGATTTTTATTAGAATTTTATCAAATTTTTAAATCATCCTTTTAATAATATTTGTCTCACTCATTTGTTAGTTAATATTAGTAAAACATGATTATTTCTTATATGTGCACGATCCTTCGCAGTAAAGCACTATTTGAGCAATAGTGAAAATCAGACCTGAAAGAAATTTCAGGCCTGTACGGGATTCGAACCACTGACCTCTGCGATACTAGTGCAGCGCTCTACCAATTGAACTATTGCTCAAATAGTGCTTTACTGCGAAGGATCGTGCACATATACGTTTCATAACCGCAGTTCATAGATATGTTTCATATGTTTGTTGTTGTTTGATTTATCATGTACGGGTTTATGTCGAATTAATTTGATGGCCTGCTCCCAGTTGGCTTGTTAGCTCAATTGGTAGAGCGCTGCACTAGTATCGCAGAGGTCAGTGGTTCGAATCCCGTACAGGCCTGAAATTTTTTTCAGGTCTGATTTTCACTATTGCTCAAATAGTGCTTTACTGCGAAGGATCGTGCACATATACGTTTCATAACCGCAGTTTATACATATGTTTCATATGTTTGTTGTTGTTTTATTTATCATCTACGGGTTTATGTCGAATTAATTTGATGGCCTGCTCCCAGTTGGCTTGTTAGCTCAATTGGTAGAGCGCTGCACTAGTATCGCAGAGGTCAGTGGTTCGAATCCCGTACAGGCCTGAAATTTTTTTCAGGTCTGATTTTCACTATTGCTCAAATAGTGCTTTACTGCGAAGGATCGTGCACATATACGTTTCATAACCGCAGTTCATACATATGTTTCATATGTTTGTTGTTGTATGATTATTTCTGATGACCAGAAATACTTTGAGGAAGAGATGCAGTTAATAAACTTTTAACAAATACCATGTCTTAAATTTCTGCCGTACTTTAGACTTGGCATAAGAGCATGCGCTGTGATGATTCCCTTGCTGGGTGTCACGTGGCTATTTGGTCTTTTATCGCCGTCACACAAAGCTTTCGCTTACATTTTTAACATCCTCAATTCTACTCAGGTAAGTGTTTAATCCTCTTCTTTCATGAATAAATTTATCTATATGGAGTGTCTAGACTACGTATATGGATAATGTCTTTTCATGATGTAAGTTGATAATGTAGCTCCAGTAATTGTAAGTAATACAGAAGAGTATAAAACAAAAAGAACATAAACATAGTTTCTGCTCCACTCTAACCGCGTCCCGGTTAGCTCAAAGGATAGAGAGCTGGACTATAGTGCGGGAGGTCGAGGGTTCGAGCCCCGACCGGACCAACACTCAAGGTCTTAAAATAATTGAGAAGAATTTGCTACCTTTCTATAACATCAAGAAATGGTTAGATATTCTAGTCCTCTCGGATAGGGACGAATAAATGGAGGTCCCTTCTCCTGCGGGTTTGGCGCAGGAGACGTTAATTTCCCACACACGAGATTACTGTGTGATGGATGTCTTCCCCTGGGGTGGGATGGGTGGGTTAGGACAATAGGTCCACATCAGCTATCACAGCTGCCAATTAATCAACCTGCTTAAACAAATAAATGAACTTCAACTTCAACTCATAATTAAAGAATCTATTTACGTCATTGCACTAGCTCTGAGATATTTGAAACAGAAAAAAAAACCAACACCTTTCACTTGCCTAAATTCAATCGTATATTAAGAAAAGAAGAGATTAAGCTGGAAAATTTTTCCTCATTTAAGGGTTTCCTGATTTTTTCACTTCACTGTGTGCGAAACAGCCAGGTAAGTCATGATATAGAAAGAAAACATGTGAGTAATGAGATTTGAAAACTTGAATATATATGCGGTTGTGCGTGTGTGTTGGGATGCTTTCTTTTGTTTAATTTGTTTCTATCTGCAGATTAAAGAGCGGTTCAACAGAAAAGTCAACACTGTTTTTCCATCTGTTAACAAAGGAAAATCTACAAAGAAGAGCTCACAGGTTAATCTGAGTGATGTTGGAGATGCGAGGGCAGTTGAACTGGGGCCTTATCATTAATATGAACTGAAAAAACACTCAACTTAGGAAACGGGATTAGGACAGGTTGAAAATTGGAGTAAATGTTTGTAGAGTGGCAGTTGTTCCTGACAATTGCGTCAGATAGTCTAATCCATATTAAGCCAGCTTTCTAGAGTCATCCGCCTTTAGCGTTGTCTAAGTTCTCAACTAGATGCTAATAGCTTCTCTTGTTGGAGACTGAGTACCGCTAACCTATAAAAGGTGTTAACGATATACAAACTCTTTAAAAAAGGGTATTATTGATATTTGTGTCAACGTGTCTAACCTATTTTAGACCTACTTTCTAGAGTCATAAGCCGTTAACGTTGTCTAAGCACTAAAATAGATGCAGGCAGCTTCTTTAGATGGAAAACAAGTACTTTAATTTTAGCCCATCGTTTGTGTCAACAACGTGCACAATTCTTCAAGAAAGTGGGTGAGTTCATCCTAATGAAATATTTTGGAGGCCGGTTGTTATGATTCATTGTTACATTTAAGGGTAGTCAGTCCGCTACATAATGGTTAGTTCAATTCGTGGGATAGATATGATTGCCCTTCAAGAGAAACTACAATATAGTAAGATGTTAGTAAATATCATATCATGCATTTGTTATACTGAGTTGCTTCCAAATAACATTAATTATTAAAAACTAAATCATTGGATAATGCAATTCAAGACTTTTTATTAGCTTAGCCATTGTGGTATATCAGCCAATATACCATAATCTACAAATATCGTAAGCGTACGTGTCAGCTTAAAATTAAAAGGGAACTAAAAATTTAATAAAATTTAATAATTTAATTCAACGTTTTTAATAAAACAATTATTCCACTCGCGCTGGTTGGATATGAGATGATTATAGCCAACTCGGCGCTACGCGCCTCGTTGGTTATCTATCATCTCATATCCAACGCGCGCTCGTGGAATAATTAAAGAACTATTCACCGAAGTGGAGGTGGTTAGTGATGGATATTTACCGAGCCGCGAAGCGGCGAGGTAAATATCCACCGCTAACCACCGACACTGAGGTGAATAGTTGTTTTAGTATATACTAAAACAGTGAGATAATATACACCACCAAAAATTGATTTTAATTCATACGATTCCAACATTTCAACATTTTCCCGCGCGTAACGATCCAACGCGGCTCGGATTGCGGTAAGTGATTTTTTGTCGTGAAAACTGCCGTCTCCCTTTTTTGCTGACAGATAAAATTTCTGAAGACATTTTGTTTAGCTCTGGTGGCGACATTTCTTCAAATGGTGTTGCAAACTCTTTCTGTATTTGAAACCATTCTGTAAAAAATACCATTCAACTTTGATTTTCAAGTAAACAAGTGAGGTTACGCAAGATTAATTTGCATTTGTAAACAAAACCTTTTTCATTGGTTTTTATTAGTAAAGTCCCGGTTACCGTTACCTTTAAACACAGCCAAACCGAATTTAGTCGCTTTCTCTGTGTTTTCAGGGACTGCTTCGTTGTTATTTGAGTGATTTCTTCGCTTGTCACGGATGCAAACCGGCACGCCACTTTTTCTCGAGTTGTTCGGAGGTAAATAGCAAAGGATATTCGGAGTTTAACTAGCCAATCAGAGCGCGCCCTCAACGCTATCCACTGTTTTAGTATATACTAATTAACAACTATTCACAGAAGTGGAGGTGGTTAGTGGTGGATATTTACCGAGCCGCGAAGCGGCGAGGTAAATATTCACCGCTAACCACCGACACTGAGATGAATAGTTGTTTTAGTATATACTAAAACAGTGAGATAATATACTCCACCAAAAACTGATTTCAGTTCATACATTCCAGCAACGATTCCAACATTTTCCCGCGCGTAAAGATCCAACGCGGCTCGGATCGCGGTAAGTGAATTTTTGTTGTAAAACCTGCCGTTTCGTTTTTTCGCTGACAGATAAAATTTCTAAAGACATTTGTTTAGCTCTGGTGGCGACTTTTCTTCAAATGGTGTTGCAAACTCTTTCTGTATTTGAAACCATTCTGTGAAAAATACCATTTAACTTTGGTTTTCAAGTGAACAAGTGAGGTTAAGCAAGGTTAATTTGCATTTGTAAACAAAACCTTTTTCATTGGTTTATATCGATAAAATCCCGGTTACCATTATCTTTAAACACGGCCAAACTAAATTTAGTCGCTTTCTCTGTGTTTTCAGGGACTGCTTCGTCATTTTGAGTGATTTCTTCGCTTGACACGGACGCAAACCGCCACGCCATTTTTTCCCGAGTTGCTCGGAGGTAAATAGCAAAGGATATTCGGAGTTTGACTAGCCAATCAGAGCGCGCCCTCAACGCTATCCACTGTTTTAGTATGTACTAATTTTTAAATATTCTCCAGTCAGTAATATGAATAAAATCACAGTTGTCTTATTAGGGTATGAGACAGTAATCTTTGAAATATTTCGGTTCATTTTCGCTTTTATCGTTCATCATATCGTAAAGAAAAGCAAAAAGGTATTTAATAAATTAAGTCGAAGTATTTATTGTAAAAGTCATACGCAAAGGTTACAGGTATAAAGCTGCCCGATTCCACCAATTTAACTGGTAAGCGACCGAATCGAAACAAGCGAAACGACCAAAACGGAAAAAGCGAAACGACCACAACGAAAGGACCTTAAAGACCAAGACGAAACAATCAAAACGAAACGACCTTTATGACCAAAACAAAACCACTACAACGATCGACACACGTAGAGGTTGAAATGTCGCAGAAAATTGAGATTTCACATCAAATATTCTCTCGCATTTTATGGCCGTCAAACGTTACGGCTGTCTCACGAAACTTTATTGTTTTTTCCACCATGCGAGTAGTTGAAACTACTATTTGACACTTCTATGTAGTTTCCGGGACGGAACGCTAGCCATATCAAGTACCAAAGCATATATGGAAAGGAGAGGAAGAAACAGATAAAAGTATTCATTGACAGCATCGATCCACGTTCGTGATTTTTAATGAACTAATTTTTTTTAGGTAAAGGCTGATAGTTTCTAAAGAAACTGTTTGGGGCTGCGTCGGTGGGGGTAATGACGAGGCGAATGACGAAGGGCTAACACTCGAAACTTCAGCTTTTATAATCGTAACGGTGGGCAATTTACCATTTCAACTTTTTTGATATATTCAAATAATATTTTTAGGGTTCCCATTACCCCACACGCCAATCCGATGGCAGTCAAGAGATAATTTAATTGCCTTGCGACGTAGATCAAGAGTTGACCATAAACGAAAGGAGACGAATATGACGGTTGACGCCTGACACCCTTGCGTATTCATTTAATTATTGACTGTGTTTTGTATATTGTTTGGTCTTCCCCATAGTTTGTTTTTGTCTTTTGGTCCGCTTATTTCGATGCTCCCGTTTGGTCGCTTCGGTGGTTTCGCTTGTTTCTTTTCGTTTTGCTCTTTCGAGTTTTAGTCCATGCCATTCAGCTTGGCTGTTCATGGCTGTCCAAAACCCATTTTTTTTTTCATTCAAGATCGATAGGCCTGGTTAAGTGTGAGTATGTAAACATGTTTGTATTGTTGTAGACTCGCGTGTATTTGTCAGGAATAATTTCAACTGAGGGGAAGGTTGCCAGGGAGACTTCTCAAAATCTGTGAGAACTGCAACACGGGTTCGTCTGCCGTCATTGCATTTCGATAAGGCCATGAAAACACGGAAAAAATACTTCTATTTCTCAAAATAGCAAAGTTTCGAAATAACACACCCTCTGGCCAGTTGAAGCAGTGCGCCTAACCATTATACAAATGCAAGGTGAGCAAGGCTTTGAAGCATTTCCGATATTTTTGCCCCGAAATCATTTGAACTTATTTGAGTTTGCTTGACAGGAAACATTGATGAAGCTCTAAGAATTCCCGATGGGACTTTTATTCAGTCAAGATGTGCTTACTGCACCGTCATTATTCTAAGATCATCTTTCTCTCTTTTTTTTCAGAATATTGACTTTAAAATTTTCAAAAAACCTTGGGGTCTGAAACAGGTTTTCTTAATACGGAAACATTTTCTATTAGCTAATAGTTATTAACCTGTAATTTTGAAGGAAACAGCCAATCAGAAAACTATTTTGAACTACCATGTGCGTGTTTTAGCATAACAGATTACCACTGTCACCATAATATGCATGATTCATATCCACAAAGTATAGCAATGGTGCCACGTCATTGTGAACGTAGCGATAAATTATTGCTATGAAAATAACAACTGAAGGAGAATAAAATTTCGAGTAGTTTTTATAAAAAAAAACTGCTGATCAAATAACATATCTTAAACTCTTATCCCCACTATTCACGACAACGACATAAAGCTATGTGTATAATCGAAAGCCCTTGTGCGTGAAACAATCGGTCGCGTTATGTTTCTCTACACCACCTAAAGTGTGTCAATTCATGAAACGGAAAAAGTAATCTCAGATAGATCTGTTACAAGCATTTTAGTCTAATGGCGTAATTCTCTCGAGGCAACGCATTTGGGCCCTAAAAATGAATTCACTGTTAACTGGCTAAATAAACAAAGAATGCTAGTCAGTAATTAATACTTAGATCTTTACTTTTAGCCCCGGGCTACATCATCAAGAAGAAAATATAGTTTTCGCTTTGTCATCACGCATCCCACGTTATTATGTTAAAAGATGTGAAGGTGTAGTCTGATCGTCCGGGTGAGTGTAGTCCTGAGAAGGACTGTTGTCGGTGGCAGTGACTGACGTTTCGACAACCTGTGCGGAAGTCATCATCAGAGTCAAGTGAGTGATTGTTGTCAGTAGAATGTTCTTATTCCAGTTCGTGTGAAATGATCGGTTGGTTTTGCCGTGATGTTATTGGCTGTAAGACTCAAGTGACGTAAGTCGTTCGTGATTGGTCTGTTTCGGTCTGTCGGTAAAGCTGGGTTGTTCTTTTTTCGGTCGTTTGTGATGTTTATGTCGTGAATGAGTCGTTTGTATGGGGCGGGTAGTTGTTGACATCTGTTTAGGGGAGTCTGTTCTAAGTTAGTAAACCACCTTTCCAGAGTCAGTCGTTGAAAATAGTCAGTGCTGTAGGTTAGGCATTGCGCAGAGTCCCAGTCAATGTTGTGGTTGGTAAGTCGATGGTGTTCAGCAATGTGATTGCTGACATCACCTTTCCTCGTCGCCCGTCTGTGTTCAGTCAGTCTTGTTGTGAGGTTTCTGCCAGTCTCACCGATGTAGGAGGCTTGGCAGTCGGAACAATTGATCTTATAAATCGTTCCCTGTCTGTTCCTCGGTTCGTCTTTGTCTTTAACGTTGGTTAGTAACTGACGTAGTGTGGTGATGGGTTTGTGGGCGACGCGGATATTGAAGGGTAGTAAGATGCGCGAGATGTTTTCAGACATACCTTTTATGTACGGTATGGTTGCTGTAGTCGTAGGGGTTGCGGTGTCGTTTGTTTCGGTAGTGGTAGTGGGTCGGTGAGTGTTTCGTCGGATGAAGTCGTTGTTGTAGTTGTTCTTCGTAAAAACACGGTGAAGGTATTTGTTCTCGTCGGATAAGCTGTCTGTCGAGTCACATACTAGTTGTGCGCGTCGTGTTAGAGTTCTGATAGTTGTGGCTTTGTGTGATGTAGGGTTGTAGGATGACTCGTCTAGTAATCTGTCGGTGTGTGTCGGTTTCCTGTAAACTGTCGTTCGTAATGAGTTGTCGTTGTGGCTTACCAGGCAGTCTAGAAAAGGAAGTTTGCCATTTTCTTCGACTTCTCTGGTAAACTGTATGTCAGTGTTTTGTTCGTTAAGGTGGTTGTGGAATGCGTCAATTTCGTCGTGTCGAACGGCGGTGAATGTGTCGTCAACGTAACGTAACCAAAGCGGTATCGTTTGTCGGCAAGTCGAAAGGGCGCGTTCCTCGATGTTCTGCATCACAATTTCTGCTATAACAACAGAAACTGGAGACCCCATGGCAGTGCCGTGTAACTGTTTGTAGTGTTTACCGTTGTACTGAAAGTAAGTAGACGTTAGGCAAATGTTTAGCAAGTCCATGATGTCGTCTGTCGGTAGCGGTAGTGGTTCGGTAGATTTTCGGCATTTCATTTCATTTGTGGCGAATCAAATGCTATAGCAATTTTGCTAAGAGGTTGCGGTTGGTTCAACTAGATTCAACTTGGCAACAGATAGTGTTTTTATTTTCCTATGAGTATTTCGATATTATGCGTTAATATTCGCTACAGTAGAAGACGTAGTCTGCATTGCAGCATTTTTTTACTGCATTATGTTAAAAGAGTTGGAAAATCTGTTCTGGAACAGTTTCGTACCAGTTTTATTTGTTTTACTTAGATCTTAAACGGCTACAAAAGGCATACTGCGTCTTATTTTCGCGGAGACAGCTGACTTCAGTAGTTCGCATGACAATCAATTTCCCGCATAAAATGCTTGCAATTGCAATAAACAGCTGTTTCTAGCTCAAAACAACACTTTCTGTGTGACCTGTGAAAGATTTCCAAAAGATAACAATCAACGAAGCCTTCTTCAGGGATACTGGCAAAGTAAATTTGTGGCGAATCAAATGCTATAGCAATTTTGCTAAGAGGTTGCGGTTGGTTCAACTAGATTCAACTTGGCAACAGATAGTGTTTTTATTTTCCTATGAGTATTTCGATATTATGCGTTAATATTCGCTACAGTAGAAGACGTAGTCTGAATTGCAGCGTTTACGCAAAACCGTATTCAATTATGAGTAAGAAGTGAACGGAAAACAAAGAACCAAAAATATATCGGTGTTTCGAAGGTTTTTGTGAAGTAAATGTCTATTTTAAGAAAGCAAAAATACACTTTCGTGCGAAACAGCGATAGGAACATCAATAGAGCTCTTTGTTCTCACGATGGCAACCATTTTTTCACAAAAATGCTCTAACTGCACCGTTATTATTTGAAGTTTATGTTTACGCCTTGTTTTCGGAATTTTCTCGGAAAGTTTTAGAAACACCAACGGTAATGAAACAAGTGGTCAATTACGAAAACATATATCAACATATGTCATGTGAACTATCATGCATGTGCGTGTTCAAGTGAAGATAAGAAACCCGCTCATTACTGGTAAAGGAAAGCATTAGCTCGTTAGTTTTAGACGATCAAATCAAACAGAGTTTTTTGACTTACTATGCCCAATTTTATATTGACGAAAAAATTAATGTGTATCATTTAGAAAAATTTGTGGAGTATGAAAAAAAAAAAAAAACAGGCACAGTCTGTGGCTTTGCACCACTAAGCCGGTATATGTGCTAATATTAATAAAGAGAAAAAATCTTCATTGCTACACCCGTTTTCATTGGAGTTATTATTATTGCGAAGTGACTTCTGTTATGCTTACGCTCTGAAAAGACTTAAATCTTTGTAAACTGGCTAAATAAACAAAGGGTGGCAACGATCATTGATGAATTTTTGTTAGCATGACTACTAACGAAACTTAATATCTCTACCCTGAGGCTACATCATTTAGAAAAAAAAAAACGATTAAAACAACTTTCTGCTCTGTCATTACACGTCGCTTGCAACCCTATGGAGAGAGTTCTAAAAGTTATGCTGAAACGCTTTCTCGGAAAGATAATTTCATTTTGATCATGTTTGTTTTCCCTAAACGTCAAACGGGTGTTAAAAGGAGAAATGCGAGTACATTTTAACCGGAAGGATCTGATGTTAACGATTTGCATAATGGTCAAATTGCCGCATATGCCTACACTCAAAGCAGCTGGCTCCAACTAATCTTTCGAAAAGTTGTGAAAAGATAATTCTCACAAGCCTTTCATACCGGGAAAGAACATTTTGAAAGATCTTCAACGACAGTAAATTTGACTAAAGGCTCTCTTTGGTTCAGTTGACAGTTGCTCAACGCATACAGTGGAAAACAAAATGATGATGACCAGAAGCTTCCATTTATGGGGAATTCTCGTGTTATCAACAACTGTCCTGAGTGAGTGCGAAAGTTGTTTTCAAAAGATTTATATTCTTTAATATATATCATAAGTATACCCGGATGAGTGAAACCACCTGAGAGCGCTAGAACTAGAATGGTGTTAATTAAACAAGTTTGCCCTTCATCACAGTTGACAAAGGCGACTTCCATTAGGAAGCCAATACAAATGATTTTAAGGGATATGCTTCAAGGAGCTAATTTAGCAATGTATTCCTAAGCTCCAACCTTTTAGTCTAATTTAACTCAGGAGTCTTTCATAAAATATGTAAAGTTTTTGCGCAAATACGCAAATGGTGATGGTATAGTTTAAGCCCATTTTTTCACTTGAAATGACATGAGAACTCTGGGATAACCAGTGAATAGTAGTTAGCGTTTGTGAACATATGAAAATCATATATGTGAACTGCGGTTAAAGAAATTACTACGAGAACGATCTTCGCAGTTATAAACACTACTTAGGCAGTAGGGCCTGAAAAAAAAATTACCAAGCCTGTGCGGGATTCGAAACCATGACCTCTACGAAACCGGTGTAGTACTTTACCAACGAGAAGTCAGCTTTTCAAAACCTCTCATAATTCAACGATTCTAGTAGCTAAACAACTATATCTCTAGTCTTCTTTTAAAATGGTTCAATGTAGTTTTTCTATTGCATTTTCAACTTTTATTTTGGTCCTAAGTAGCTACAATGATTTATTTTTCTTATGAATTCAGTCCAATAAACAACAGTGGTTAATTCAAGCTGTTCGTCAAAAATATTTTTGATACTCAGGGATAAAATAGACGATATGCAGAAATATACTTGGTATTTAGAGATAGCATATTTCTAGACATTTATGTTACACAGCTCAATTATGGGAGCACGGCGTCATTCTTTGCTCTACCCTAGAGACACCTGCAAAATGGCACAAAAAGAGGATATATTTCCGGGCATACTGATGATGCATAATTTATCGTACTAGACCCCTGTAAAGGAGCGGCCGATCCTTGTCAAAAGTAAATAGATAAACATATATATATATATATATATATATATATGATTATAACAAACTGGTTCAAGACTTGTGGATTAAAATCGAGCTTTTGGCATGAATAATAATGTTCCTTTCGTCGGCGGTGATGTTGTCAAATTCAGATGCGAAGTTGAGTGCTTTGTTTAGGAGATTAAGGTTGATGTATGGATAGAATTCTTCTATGCCGAAGCAGATGAAGTTAGAAAGGCGAGAATTGTACTAAAATTTCCAATCAACGCTGAGACTGGGACCTTTGATGCCCGCCCAATTTGAAAAAATTCTCCGCATTAATTATAGTTTAATCTTTTTTTTGGAGTGAAATTCCTGGCGCTTATTCAAGCCTTCAAGTCAGCGCTGGTTCCTCAACATTTTCAGTGGATTCGACAATTTTTCCATTTCTTTTTATTGTGATAATTTTTCGCGTAGTAATAACTGTGTTTGTTTATATGTGTCATCACGCCCTATATGAAGCTATTTAAGTAATTTTTAAGTCATTGTATTACAACTGATGAAAGTCTCGGACCGAAACGTATTTTATTAAACTTTCTTAGAC
>NC_142520.1:7369700-7372200 GCF_964205215.1 Stylophora pistillata
GAAGAAGGACAAAAGAAGACAAAAGAAGCCAGACTGGACTATGCAAAGTGAAGAGGAAACAAAAAAAGAACCAGGCTCAAAGTCAAAGGTAATGCAAGCTTATCTACGTAAAGAAAATAAAATACTTTGCATTTTTGGAAACCTGTTTCCTGTATTTGAGTTTTATAGGAAGAACATGTTCTTTTGAATTCAATGTGAAAATTATTAATATCCCTATTAAGTCTAATGATGAACTTTATAATAACAACCTTTAAAAGACTCTACTAAGTCTTAAGTACCGCAATATACATTCATGCATTATTAATATTAAAGATAATATTGACCCCTAAAACCACAGGTAGAAGATTCTCAGAGACTGATTGTGTAAAAATAATAGTTATTACTGGTAATTTGAACTTGCTTGTGTTCAATTTATCTCAGCTTAACAGCCTTACATCTCTGATTGTTTTGCATAGCTATAAAAAATACACTGTTTATTAAAGTTCTTCAAATTATCATTTGTTAGGTAGGTGCTGGGGAAAGAGTTTCAAGGTTAGAAATTGCAGAACAGGCTAACGAAAGGCTAGTCACCCACATGGAAAATACCTGTACCAAGCGCCAAATACCAGACGCTGGTAAGCCAGGCTGTGGTCTTGGTTACCTTGTACCTTTTATAAAGGAACATTATGCTGATGAAAACAAAAGGTACAATCAGCTGCCGACACGACTAATTGGTGATCAGGCTATTTCCTTGGGCCGTTATGGGTATCGGTTGATCGATGGTTTGGAATGCGCTGATGAATCACCTGGCCAGCACCTGAGGACTTTGGCCTTGGGCAGGATTGTACTTTACCTACGACAGGCCTGTACATTGTTCAACAAAGTGTCGACAAATAAAGCTGAAGTACTAGAGCTCAAGGAATACTGTCAACTTTACTTCAATTTGTACTGTCTGTTTTTCCCCAATTATGTCAATGTTACTACCTGGACAATAGCTTATGCAATCCCTTATCATGCTTTGAAGATCTATGACAAGTACAGAATAGGGTATGGAATAATCTCCCTGCAGGCTAAAGAAGCAAAACATTCAGGGATTAAGTCTGATCTAGCTTTAAGTAACAGATCTAACAAAGCAGATGAAACTGGGAAATGGTGGCAGGTCATGCGAGCAAATTACATACGTAGTTTCTACCTTCCAGAACATCAGCCCATGCCCAGCTGTTACAGCTCACACTTCAAATCCCGTGTTCCACCCCACTGTAACCTTGAGTGCTATTGCAGTTGTGGCAGAAAGAAGGGAAACAGCATTGATTGTTGTGCCAATTGCCTTGAGAGTATGGAGGTTGTTCTGTGCGCGCAGAACAAACAACTCTCTCCAAAAGTCCTCGACATTCTGAAGCCTGTTAAATGTAGCATATGCAAGAACCAGTTTGCAGATGAAGTAACACTGACATCACACTTGGCCTCCCATGGATCCCAACCACTGATAAGAGCAGTCAACAAGGCACCAAAAGACATGAAAGTCAATGAACTTAAGACTGAACTGCGTGCAAGGAGACTTTGTGAAACAGGCAACAAGGATATTCTCGTGAGAAGACTGGAGGGTGCAATAGCGGATGAACACTAGGCCTTGTTAATTCATTCACCCAGTTTTAAGAAATCAAGTCATATATTTACAGGCAATCAATAGCTGTAATGTGCATTTATCATGCACCTGTTTTCAACCATTGCCTTAGGATTGGATCACAGGGTAACCTTAATAGCAGTGTGACTGCATGTACAAAATATAAAGAAATGTATGGGTATGTTGTCAGTCTAAATATAATTTTTTTATTGTAGACTTATACTGAGTAATGTGTACGTTTATTTTGAGCTTTAACGTATACATTACTTGATGTAAATCTATGATATCAAGACTATTCAATATTCCCACACATTTCTTTATTATTTCAAACATACAAACAGACACACTGCTTGTATGAGCACCCTGTGGTTGGACTCCAGAGAAGGGTACATGCACTTTAAGGATCCTTCAGAAAGTTTGTCATGCTTACTGGATATGAGATCGTTCCAGCCAACTCAGTGCAACACTCCTTATTTGTTGTCCATCATTTCATATCCATTGCACAATCCTGGAATAATTCTTTAATACACCTCCAGCCTGCTAAATGTACCAATTTCTGTTGGAGCCTCCTTGCTTTGTCCATTACAGGCAATAACACCACTCTCCAAGGGAAATATTTAAATGCACAAAAAATAACTTTGCATGAAAATTGAAGATGCAAAACAGTAGCTTTGGGTTGGGATTTATTACAACATTGAATTTCATAATACATTTTATTTCCCTACAAAACACTTAAGTTCTGTTTTAAATTACAAATGTTAGAATGAAAATTTTGGAAAGATAAAGTTAACTTAAGTGGAAACTGTTAACAGACTTGAACACCAGCTCAGGGAGCTGCCAAGCAAATTAACTCCATGGCCATTTCTTATATGTATTTACATATGGTAGTTTAACACT
>NC_142520.1:7377200-7409700 GCF_964205215.1 Stylophora pistillata
CTCCACTGATGAATCCCCACACGGTATAAGCAATCCACACATTCAAGTTCCATCTGACACTACCTGTACAATCTGTGGTCGATCATTCAAAACTAACAAAAACCTCAAAATTCATTTCTTTCATAAACATAAAAAGCAGAAACCATTGCAATCCACTAGTCCCGGATTCTGGCCCTGTAGGGCTGACATAAGATGCAACTGCTGCAAAACATACGGGCAATTTACAGGGTCAGTTAAAAGCAGCACTATAGGAG
Source organism: Stylophora pistillata (assembly GCF_964205215.1). NCBI lineage: Eukaryota > Metazoa > Cnidaria > Anthozoa > Scleractinia > Pocilloporidae > Stylophora > Stylophora pistillata. Next base: position 7,377,455 of record NC_142520.1, read on the forward strand.
AAACGATAACACTGCGACAACACACGTCATGCAAGACTAGCAATGTAATATACCTGATTGAATGCAGCAAATGTAACGATCAGTACGTAGGCGAGACAGGTCACCCAATTCACCACCGTGGCAATCAGCACCGTAGCGACATCAAGGGTGGACATAAAAACAAACCCTCTGTCAGACATTTTAAGAGCTGTGGAGTCGACCATCTTAAACTTATGGTTATTGAAAAAGTTAGGAGTCAAAATCAAGAAATCAGAAAAGTAAGAGAAAATTGTTGGATATTAAGACTCAATCCTACTATCAATAAGCTTACTACATGAATTATAACTACTTTAATTTATCTATTTTAGACACCATGACACGTTTCGCTGTTATCTATTCTATTTTTTTATATTAATACGTCATGACATGTTTACTGTTGACACGAATTTTAAATTTGAATATTGCTCATGTAATTAGTATGCTCCTGAGAAAGACCGAGACGGTCGAAACGTCGAGCTATTAAACCAACAAAGCTACATTGGAGTTGGCCTCTTGACCATTTCATTTCTGCTCTTATATATTTACGTTGAGTTACAAAAATACGAAAACTACGTTTTCATCCCCACAGGCCGGTTTCGTGACTGTTCACTCATCAGGAAATTTTCTTGATAAGAGTATTCGTAGCCATCGCTTATATACTATACGAATTTGCATAAGAGGCGTGGCGATAGAATTAAATGCGTTGTTCGGTTATTACGCATGCATGCGCAGTATCGACTCGTTTCTCTGGCGGCATGAGGACACCAGTTCATTATGCTCACTGAGTGATGATAATTCAGGTCGGCAGCGATACCATACAACAAAACGTCTAATAAGATATAGTACAATATGTTTATGTGCTCACTTTGCTGTAGCGGTGAACTCCATGAAAACTATAAGCTCCTCGTATTCAACAATTGCCTAAATCTTTGTATCAGCGAAAGTCTTGCCTGACTTCTTCTTGTCCTAGTTATTGTCATGACTGGTAATCATCATTTGTGTTACTTTATTTATTAATTTTTTTTTTTCAGGCCTTGGGCTGGGCGATGATGTATGCAACCAAAAGATATGTACATCGGATTGTCATAAAAAATATATTAATGAAGCTCCTTGCAATCCACTTCAGTGTTACAGTGGTAATAATTCTTGTTTTATGAAATGCAAGACGACAGGGTGCAAACAGAATTGCAACAATGCAGTTCAATTATGCGAGATGGATCTGGAATGCAGCGAAGGGGACTGTGAACAAACTTGCAATGCTAAAACATGTAAACTGAACTGCAGTGGAGGAAAGTGCAAAAAACAGGAATGCTCTGAGGAAGTAAAAATATGTGAGATGGGTCAAGATTGCAAAGAAGGGGATTGTGAACAAATCTGTGGTGCTGAAAACTGCAGTCTGACTTGCAGTGGGGGAAAGTGTAAATTACAAGAGTGTCAAGATGAAGGAGAATTATGTGCAATGGATCTGGAATGTAGCGAAGGGGACTGTGAACAAACTTCCAATGCTAAAACATGTAAACTGAACTGCAGTGGAGGAAAGTGCAAGAAACAGGAATGCTCTGATAAAGTAAAAATATGTGAAATGGGTCTAGATTGCAAAGAAGGATATTGTGAACAAACCTGCGATGCTGAAAAATGCAATCTGACCTGCAGTGGGGGAAAGTGTAAATTACAAGAGTGTCATGATGAAGGAGAATTATGTGCAATGGATCTGGAATGTAGCGAAGGGGACTGTGAACAAACTTGCGATGCTAAAACATGTAAACTGAACTGCATTGGGGGGAAGTGCAGAAAACAGGAATGCTCTGATGAAGTAGAAATATGTGAAATGGGTCTGGAGTGCAAAGAAGGGGATTGTGAACAAATCTGCAGGGCTGAAAAATGCAATCTGACCTGTATTGGGGGAAAGTGTAAATTGCAAAAGTGTCACGATGAAAGAGAATCGTGTGCAATGGATCTGGAATGTGGCGAAGGGGATTGTAAACAAACATGCGATGCTAAAACATGTCAACTAAACTGCAGCGGGGGAAAGTGCAAAAAACAGGAATGCTCTGATGAAGTAGAAATGTGTGAAATGGATCTGGAATGTGGCGAAGAAGATTGTAAACAAACTTGCGATGCTAAAGCATGTAAACTAAACTGCAGTGGGAGAAAGTGTAAACAGCATTGCAGCAATGGAGTACAAGTGTGCAGCATGCATTGTAACGCCATCGATTGTACACAAACGTGCGACAGTCCCACATGTCACATGGCAAGAAGCTGGCCTAGCAATTCTCAGGATGGGGTCATATGTTCTGGGAATGGTGGATGCTGTGGAAGTCTCATTCCTAATTACGACTCATTACCTTTCACGGAGGGAGTCTATCATACCCTCTGTGACATGGGTAAACAATGCAGTTGCTTTAAATGTCTAAATGGCTCCTGCAGCACTCCAGATTTATACCGCTCGATTATCATCACACCTGCCTTTTCTACAACGGATCGAGTTTTTTCAACTCAAATTCCAATGCTGCAACGAATAGGAAACTCCCATACTTTTTGTGAGTAAAATTAACTAAGTGAATACTGAATCAAACAACAAACATATGAAATACATATATATGAACTGCGGTTATGAAACGTATATGTGCACGATCCTTCGCAGTAAAGCACTATTTAAGCAATAGTGAAAATCAGACCTGAATAAAATTCAGGCCTGTACGGGATTCGAACCACTGACCTCTGCGATACTAGTGCAGCGCTCTACCAATTGAGCTAACAAGCCAACTGGGAGCAGGTCATCAAATTAATTCGACATAAACCCGTAAGATGATAAATCAAACAACAAACATATGAAATACATATATATGAACTGCGGTTATGAAACGTATATGTGCACGATCCTTCGCAGTAAAGCACTATTTAAGCAATAGGTTTAAAAGGTTTAAAATTCAATAGGTTTAAAATTGAGGTTTAAAAACCTGGAGGTAGCAGTATGAACATCGAAAGATAATTTCAGATCGTCTGTGTTGTGTTGGTTGGCTTTTAAGAGAATAACGTAATATAAAAATATTTTTATAGGTTGTTGACAAAATAAAGCATTGCGTGTTTTGGAGTGGCTTCAAAATAAGGTAAAGCATTTCTATGATTTACGATTGGTTGAAAGAGCATATTTCATCAGAATACAAAGCTCGTAGCTAAAGTTTTCGCATTATTTACCAGTTTGTATGATGACCGAGAATTACTACTGCGTTTCCCCCTACACTTCTCTCGTGCTCTAGCCGCTTCCTGCTTGCTTTACAATGGGACAGAGCACAGCCAAGGCTTCTTTATTTGTTGAATACATTTATTTCCTTAACATGCTTTAAGATCATATATTTCTTCAGTCCAAAGTTGAGTGTAGGTATTGGAAATTATCACTCGAAGAATCTTTCGCAATGTAATTTTATCCCGGTTAGCTCAATTGGTAGAACGCCGGACTGTTGTGCGGGAGGTCGTAAGTTCAAATCCGGCCTGACCACTCAGGGTCTTTAAATAACTGAGAAGAAAGTGCTGCCTTTGTAATGATATCTGCAAATGGTTAGACTTTCTAGTCTTCTCGGAGAGGATAAATAGAGGTCCCGTCTCCCAAGCCCTTGTATGTGATAAAAAATCTTGTAGGACGTTAAAGAATCAACACACTGTTCGAAAAGAGTAGGGCACGTAGTGCCCGGTGTTGTTGTCTATCTTTGTGTAGTGTCTGTCAAATTGATGCGGGGCACTGCGCCTTTCAATATTGTGTAGAAAAGGCGCAATATAAATAAAGAATTCATTCACGAATTCATGATGTCAGATTGCATTGTCGGTGACGATTCTTGACGTTTTGATAATCTGAGGTGAAGTCTGAGCGATCAATTCTCTTGACCTGGGCTAGAATTGTAATCGACTTAAACTCTTTATCTGGTTAAGGTGGTTACCATATTCTTGCTGTCATTGAGCTTAACGCTTTTACTGCCACCGAGTTTCAGGGGGAACACTTTCGGAAGCTTTATACGTTGTTATTTGTTTGTTTCTGTTACCAACGCTATCTTTATTTGGAATACACGTTTCTTCTTGTCTTCCTCCAAGATATACATTTTTGTTAGTTAGTATCACCGAAAAGATATTGATGGTTTTTTTCTCTGAAATACCAAAACAAAGGCAGTGAAAACCGTAATTGATGTTTGAAACCTTGATTTTTTTGTATAAGATCATCATGCTCATTTGTAACATAATTTTTTAGTCCAGGCGGGTTTTCAGAGCAGGGTTGTTATGTGGATCCATCGAATAGCAATTCCGAAGAGACAGTTTGCAGCTGCAGTCATTTGACTCATTTTGCTGTCTTAGTGGACTTCAGCGGTGGCACAAAGGTAATATTTTTCTTAAGTTATTTTCAAGTAATAGGTCCGTGTGGTCAATTAATGTATCGTCCTCTTTTTTATGTTTATTTGCGCCACAGCTCTCCGCCAAGGACATAACTATTCTGGAGATCATCACGTACGTAGGATTGAGCCTTTCTATTATCGGAATGCTATGGACAATAACTCTGTATTTTTTCCTCACGTAAGTATTGTAATCAAAAGATCGGGAAAATACATTAATAGATACATCTTTTTCACGCCGACTACGATTGGAAAGGCCTAGGTGTTAATTAGAAACTAGATCTGCACAACAGGTTGTGGGCGTCTCTCGTTATCATTGACTGTCCAAGCTCACCTACGTGCTGTAACTAATCCCTCTTGCCTCCTTCCACGTGGTTTTGTTTTTTTTTTTCTTTGTTTTTGTTTTTTGGTACTGTATATTGCTTTTTATTTTACCAGAGATGTCCGTCAAGCTCTGTCTCAAATACGCTTAAGCCTTGCCGTGGCTTTAGGAGCTGGACAAATAATATTTCTTACCGGAATAAATGCCACAGAAAACAAGGTGGGCAGCTTTTCTGTTTTATAGAATATATTCAAAGATAATATAATCGAACAAAACATAAAAATAACGACATATGTTGCTGTTTTCGTTTCCTCTTTGTGTAGGCTGTGTGTGTCACAGTAGCAGCTCTTATGCAGTATTTCCTGATGGCTGCTTTCTGTTGGATGCTGGTCGAGGGAATTTATCTCTACCTGTTTGTTGTAAAAGTTTATAACATCAACACCAAGATGCACATGTATCACGTCATGTCATGGGGTACTTTGTTTTACAGCTAAGCTTACCTGATACATTCACTGTTGTAAATTATGTTTTTAAATATCTGAATCATTTTAAATCACTTTTTTGCTGTAAAATTGTGCAATAGGTTTGCCCCTGGTTATGGTGGCCATTTCACTGTGTATCGCTGCTGGGAAAGAAGGGATACAAAGCTATACCAGTGACAAATTGTAAGAGGCGCAACTTTCTTTCTCTTTTTATCTTCTAATTCTTCTCTTACATTGTTAATTTTGCTTGTTGAAGTTTTGTCCTTTGGTATCCTTACTAACTTTTCTCAAACTCCTTCTCATAAGGATGTCAATATTGTTAATTTTTACAGATACTCTCGCCAAGGCTGGGCAGAGAAGAGAAAGAGAAATTAAAATGACCAATCTTCCAAACACTTTTAATCAAATTATTATTTAGTCCATATATTTACTTTTTGTCACATTCCCTTTTTTCTCCATAATCTTCCCTTCCGATCGTTACCCTATTCTTATCATCACATACTCAAAAAAATGCAGTATCATTTTGTAGATTCTTAAGAGCTGCAGTTCGTATGTTCACATTTTTATTTTTACCTTAATTTTATTTCAATTTTCCTTTCTTCATTTTAGTTGTTGGATGTCCTCAGAGAACAATCTGATTTGGATATTTGTCACATTCGTGATTACAATTGAAGTGGTAAGTTTCTGGTACGGGTTATTCATTTTTCTCCTCATATCATCGTCGGTGATTTTAGTATTTGACTTGAAATGTGCAACACCCATACCCTAATGCAAAGATTTTCAATGATTTCCTCGCTTCAAGATCAACTTGGTTATACTCGTACGAGTCATTAAGGAGATGACCAGTATGCAGCCAACAGGAGACAAGCAAAGTCAACAAATACGGTGAGATAGAGCTTTTATATTGAACAGAACTGCTTTGATGTAATTTTAATAGTTTACGTCTAGCTGCCTCAAGGTTTTGTTGAAATTGATCATGTTAGCACAAATGTTTCTAAGGGTGATATGCATTCTATTAACCCGCATGTTTTGGCCCCTCAGAATTGGCATTAGAGCATGCGTGGTGATGATTCCCCTTCTGGGTGTCACGTGGCTATTTGGTCTTTTGTCGCCATTACACATAGCTTTTTCCTACATTTTTAACATCCTCAACTCTACACAGGTGAGTATCAAATATTTTCATCTCATAATTTTATACATTAACTTATCAGTGTCTAGATCACTTTATATTATAGTAAACATAGAAAGCATCTTCTGATTGGTCAATTCCGTTTCCAAGCGGATGCTTAATCAAGTTATAGCGTTTGGCATGGGATTTATGAGCTTTCCTCGCGTTGTAACAATATCCCGTATGGCTTTTTCACGTTTAGTAGGGCCCGGGAAATGCGTTCTATCGCTTAGCTATAACCAAAAATTTTATTGTGATAATATGAAACTTGTAATTTTAAACCAGACAGAACAGAATTAAATTAAAGTTAAAAAACCCAATAGCGATTCCCCTGTTTATGAGATTCTCACGACTCCAGAAGTAATTTGATTTCTTTGGTTTTTTTTTTTTTTTTTTTTGAGACCTATGAAAAAAAACCTTTAATGCAATTATCTCTAGTCATATCACAAATCACAATTTATCTGAAAAACAACTTTTTTTTTTTAAGGGTTTCCTGATTTTCGTTCTTCACTGTTTGCGAAACAGCCAGGTAAGTTAACTTGAAAAATCATACATATAGTGTAGAGAATGTGGTTTTCAAACTTAAATATGCATTGGAATTTATTTCTTACTTTACATGTCTATCTGCAGATTCGAGAGCGATTCAAAAGAAAGGTGAACACCATTTTTCCATGTACAAACAGTGGAAACTCCACAAAGAAGAGTTCACAGATTAATCCAAGCGATGTTGGTGATATGTGGGTAGCTGAATTGCAGTCTTGCAATGAATTTGAGCGCAATGAAAAACCCTCAACTTGAAGGAATAGATTCAATAGAGCGAGTACAAAAGTCAACTGTCTCATTATTCAATGCGATCATTCTGAGCACGGTAGTTAATCTATAGCGATTATTTATTTTCGATCTGTTAATAAAATGTCGGTAGTTGCGATTGCACCATTAGCTGGGTAAATAAATAGTTTATAAGATGTTAGTCACTGCTGATATCTGGATCAAGGAATCTAATTCGATGATAAGGCAACTTGCCAAAGTCGGTAGCCTTTAACGGTTTTTTTTTTTTAAGCCAAGTGCTAGAAATGTAAATTTTTCAAAAGAAAAGTATCTAATTTTTTGACTATCGTATTATTATGGGAAACTTCGCCTTAGTTGCGAGCTAAATCGTTCGTGAGTAACTAGCTTAGAGGCTGGCTGTCGTTCAAGGTTAAAATTCTTCAGTCTTTTCTTCACACATTATTGTATCCGTTCATCTTATGATTGCCCCAAACTATTTAGTTTGAATGTGGCGGTAATTTATATGATGCATCATGTCGAGTCTCATTATGTCTTCAAACAGTGCTCTGTTTAACTTTGATTATGATACGCATTTTATTGTCTCGTCTTTGAATTCTATTATGCAATTTTTTTGCTAATATTTAACAAATGGTAAACACCACAGCGTACACTATTGAGTTATGGATGCACGCGGGAGGTTGCTAAGCACGAAAGAAGCGCAAGAGTCGCTCGAGGCGATAGCCGAGAGCGACTCTAGCTTCTTGAGTGCTTAGCAAACCTCCCAAGTGCATCCATAACTCAATAGTGTACGCTGTTGTGTTTACCATTTGTTTTATAACATAACATTGATACATTGTAGCTAAAGAGTTCCCTTTTATTTAACAAATCTTACGTAACCAGAAAAAACAAGTGCTCGTGGAAAAATAGTCTTTCCATTTGCTCACGTCAGCAGCGTACACCCATGGGCAAATGGAGGACGCTAAATTGACCAATCAGAGTGTGCGCTTTACTTTGGTTATGTTATAATTCATGATGGTCTCACCTTTTTCTAATTTTTGAGGAGTTAAACTCCCTGTAAAATACCAAATACTATTTGCATTTGTAATAATAGTAGTTACAGCTGACTGTTAAATTTTATCATGAATAAATGAAAGGACAAATAAACAGATGAAATAATTACAAAAAAACCAAAAAAAGGGACAGTTCTCTGAATGATTAGTTCCACCGCTCAAACGTAGTACCCTTTCCGGTCACAATCCTTCGATCACTTTGGATTCAAAGGAAGAAATTGAACTAATTTTAACTTCATTGAAACAAGTCCGATTTACAGCACTGTGAAATAGAAATGTAGACGAAAATTGACAAATATCACGTTTTCTTCTTCCGATAAATCGGGAGCAAGGATTTAAATCATAAGATGCCTAGCAGTCCAATCAGACCCTCTCTGTGACTGCAATTTTTTTCCGTTTTTTTGCTTTTTTTGCTTTGTTTGTTTTGTTTTGTTCCGTTATCTTCTCTTTTTTTGTTTTGTTTTAATACTCAGTCAATATAGTCAGCGCAGTAAATTAACAACATCAGGCGCTTCGCATGTTAGCTGATGATTTCCGCTGCTAAGAGATCGTCCGAAAAATAAACAATTGGCCAAAAAGCAAGCTTAGAGAGCAAATGTGGACATTAAGATGCATCCTATTATTTTTTATATTGCGCATCAATAAAACAGTTTTGTGACCTTGTGTATGGTCCTAAACAGCATTTGAAACCAGCTTTTTTAGGTTACTATGGCTGAGTACCAAAAAACAATTTTTTTTCTTCCATATAAAAAGGTGAAACTCTTAGAGTCTGCTCTTTTCCGCTGGTCTATTTACTACTTTCGGAGAGACTAATCTGAAGACAAATACCGACGCCGACGGGGCTGAGGTTATTGCTTGAAAACTGTCATTTTCATTTTGCATTAGATGACGAAACTAGCTAGTAAAATATTGCAAAAACGAATGGGTGAGTTTTAAAGTGAAATGACCTTGAGATAGTTTTGATGACTAACCCATTTTGTGTTAAAGGTCGTAGTGGCATTGCTCTACGATTCTGCTCAGCATACCTTGGAATTCCAGAGTGAAGCATCCAGAGAAAATGATGGAAATAATATCGAAATACTCTTAGAGAAGACCAGGGTCAAAATGGCAGAGAAAGGTAAGCCAGCACAGTTATTTGAGCCGTGAGGATCATTTGAAAATTAGAAATTTGATTTAAGTAGAACCATATTTTTTCCGTGTCAGCTCGTGTTATGTTAATGCTCTAAAAAGACCGACATTGTTGCTTAAATAGCTAAGTAAACAGACTCAAAGTGAATAGTTGACTGAAAGAGTTACATTTGCAGTTCCTGATGTAATTGATACCAAAAGTTACCATCTCGAGCTAGACTTTATGATAAATTTCTATTTCATTTTATTATTTTGAAAGCTTAGTGAAGAAAAGAGTCAGTATCTTTGGATATTAATTGGTTATTTTTTCACTTTTGTATTAAACAGGTGCAAAGGATTCTTAAAATTTAATTTAACCGGAGACAAGATTTCAAAAATTTGCATTACATTTAATTTCATGCAAAATGAGTTAGCAAAAGAAGGCTGATTTGGACTCAAAACAACACATGCGGAAAGCTTTTCCTTTTAGCAGGAGACTGATCTAAAGAGAAGATGTTAAAAAATAAATTCCTATTGAGATGATAGTGTGAGAGGGAGCTTTATACTAATGCTCACCTTATAAAAATTTGGAAAAAAAAACCAGAATTTGTTGAACGTAACGGTGACAGAAACTTTAACCACACGGAAAGAGAGATGTTGACGAAAGTATGTCAGATATGGGGAACAGTTCTAGTATCAATAACCTTGATGGGTGAGTACCAAAGTTCGTTTATAAACATTAATTTAGTTCAGTTAGTACCACAAGCATACTCCGAAAAGAATAACTTTATTAGAGTTCCCTAATAGGACTCGAAGATTTTGCCCTCACGACGGCCTCTGGACAAAAATAAGGACGGGGAGAGAGATAAAACCTTTGAAGTTCTCATCTACCTGTATTACGAGGACGTAATTTGAGAAACCGGTGTATTATTATTAATGAGATCAGTATAGATAACTCATGTTAGCTATAAGCCCAATTCAACTTGAGTAGATTTTTAAGGTGAAAATCCTTCGCAGCCATGTAAATAAAGGTTTATTTCAAGCCTGTTGAATTAGATGAAAGATATGGATTCTGCGGAATGATCAAAATAAACGCATGCGTACTGGACAACTTATCTAAACTACATTTCGGAAAACCTCACAAATTGAGGACTCTGCGAGAAGACGGATTGTTATTCTCCTTTCTTTCTTCTTTCTGAATTCTCAGCTTTTATCTCTTTGTTGATTTATCAACCTCCTGTCGTTGTGCAAATGACAGTTGAAGAATTGACACTGTTAAGCAGAAAAAATTGTACCTCTCCAGTAGTGGTGACCTTACTGTAAAACTTCTCACAGTAATTTTTAGAATTTGGAAGGAAAATCCATTGTAGATAGACTTTAGACGCTAATCCCATAGGAACCGTCTACAAGGCAGTCCCCCCTTAAAAAGGAATTTTGTTCATAAATTTCTCGTGATTGACTTAAAAAAACGCTGAGACGTTTTACTTCCACCTGTCTCAAAATGAGAGCTGAAGTTTATTCTGGAAAAAAATGTTGTTTCCCTGGCTATATCTGATTTCTTAAAAAATGAAAGTGAATAAAGAAACTGCGATATAATTTTTTTTTTTTGCAGATGAGTTCAACACATGAGAGGACACACGGGGCTTGCTCTGTAAGTATCTCGGAGAGCTCCATACAATTCCTTATAATAAAATTATAAGGAAGTATAGCATTACGATTCGTCATTGTGAATGAGTTAGTAAAACATTTATGCAGTGAAGATAAGAAACCCGCTCATACCTAGTAAAGGAAAGCATTAGCCCTTTAGTTTTAGACGATTAAGTCATACAGAGTTTTTTTGACTTACTATGTTAAATCTTTTTTATTGAGAAAAAAAAAATTGATGCGTATCATTTAGAACAATTTGTGGAGTATGAAAAAAAAAACAGGCACGATTTATGGCTCTGGACCACTTAACCGGTATATGTGCTAATATTAATAAAGGAAAAAAAATCTTTATTGATAGACTCGTTTTGATTGGAGTTGTTATCGGGAAGTGACTTCTGTTATGCTTACGCTCTGGAAAGACTTAAATCTTTGTAAACTGGCTAAATAAACAAATAGTATATGTAGCAATGACCATTGACTAATTTTTGTTTTCATGACTACTAACGAAACTCAATACATCTAGCCTGAGGCTTTATCATTTAGAAACAAAAAGATTAAGATAACTTTCTGCTCTGTCATTACACGTCGTGTGCAACCCTATGGAGAGAGTTCTAAAATTTTTGATGGAACACTTTATCCGAATGATTATTTCATTTTTATCACGTATGTTTTACCCAAACTTCAAACGGGTGGTAAAAGGAGAAATGGGAGGAAAATTTTAGCGGAAAGATCTGACGTTAATGATTTGCATAATGGTCAATTTGCCGCATATGCCTAAACTGAACGCAGCTGGTTCCAACTAATCTTTCGAAAAGTTGCGAAAAGATAATTCTCACAAGTCTTTCATACCAAGAAATAACATTTTGAAACATCCTCAGCGACAGCAAATTTGACTAAACGCTTTCTTTGGTTCACTTGACAGTTGCTCAACACATACAATGGAAAACAAAATAATGATCACTAGAAGCTGCCAATTATGGGGAATGCTCGTGTTATCAACAACTCTCCTGAGTGAGTACGAAAGTTGTTTTCAAAAGATTTATATTCTTCAATGTATATCATAAGTATACCCGGAAAAGTCGATCCTATGGATTTCCGAATAGTATTTGCAAATAAAAAAATGAAAAATAGTTTTAAAAATCGGGCGAAACCACCTGAGAGCGCTAGAACTTATAGTGGTGTTAAATTAGACAAGTTTTCCCTTCATCACAGCATAGTTAGTAGAGGGGACTGGTTAGGAAACGCGGCAAACTTCAGTCGGATAGGTTATTGTCCGATTTTATCGAGGTCACGTGACAATGACCCTGCACACATAAATCCAAAATGGCACCGCGGGCTTTTTTCGACAGTCACGTAGCGTTTAAGTTTTTGGATTTTCTCCGTGATCGAGCGACATCTTACCTTCAGAATATAGCTAAAAACATTAATCAAGTCAGTGGACATAATGCCAGGTGAAAATTGTTCAGTGTTTGGCTGTGGAACGTGTAGGAGAAGTAAAGGAATTGGAATCTGGAAGCTACCGGCGCCGCGAAACGCGGAATACAATAAGTGGCGAGAAGACTGGCTGAAAATAAATAAGTTACTCTATGTTAGATACTTTAACCATATAGCCTTTATATTCATTTTTGTCCATAAAATAATCATTAATGAGCAATATTTAAAATGTTTATTTAATATGTTGCAGGTTGTAGCTACCAAATTAATCTTTTGTAATAAATTACTTATTGACAAATTGTTGCAGGCTCTTAATTCTAACTATATCTGCCTTTCTTGTTCTTTGCTGGCTCTAAAAATTTCCTTTCGTAGTGTTTTTGTTTTCATTTGTTTACATTGAATTTTTTGTTTCTGTATAACATCTTTGGCCAGTGAAAAACACCGTACAGTAACATATAAATGAATAATGCTGTCCAGAACATCTTTTGCAATGATGTTATCTACCAGTATGTCTGAGTCCAACAACATAGTGTTATATGCTGAGACCAATTGAACATCACAAGGTGATTTGGATTCTATCTTAGCATTGTCAATCTTCAGCTGGAGACTTCCTGTGGTCAGAATCCTAAAATTATGTTCTATTCTCTTAAAAATTGTTTGAGCTTGTTTAGAAATAACCCAAAGTCCACCTCGGTTTAAAGATGAAATTAGTTTTTGACTCCCTGCAGCATGCAAATCTTCTGCTTTACCAGCTTTCAGTATTGAAGCTGTTTGTTCAGTATGTGCTGTGGGATTATATACATTGTTCACCTTGCTATAAAGCTTGTGCAGAAAATATCGTCCAATATGTTGTAACCCTGCCATTTCTCTATCACACAGTTTAGTACGGATATTGGGATTTGGTGATTCATCTTTCTGTTTGCTGTGAGCTATCAAACAATCAGCCACTTTGGTACTAAGCAATGTTGCCGCATTACTTGACAACCCCACAAAAATCTTTGTTGAATTGAGGCCTATTCTTGAATAGTACTTCGAGTAGAATTGTTCTGCATTTCCAGTTTTAACCTAACGCATATACATGGATTCTACTTCTGAGAAGCCCATATTTTATTCATCCCAGTTCGTATATCTTCGTAGCTCTTCTCTTATGCTTTGAGGGTAGATTTTTCTTGCAATTATTTTTATCTCGTGCTTTGATTGATAACGTTTTGAAGTCTTCAGCAGTGAATTTGGCTTCTTGAGTCGGTTGATTTCCCCGCGCTTGTTCCTCCTTATGCTTTATTGTCTTATGTCTTTTTAATCCAGCCTTAGTCTTGCATTTATTTTGACACAACTAGCAAACAATTCCCTCTTCGTCTTGAACCTAAAAATCGAAAGACTTTCAGTAAAAAAATATGTTGTTGTACTACGACCGATGCCGTTGCTAAGGGCATCAATAACTACAAAGTTTTTGGGCGAAAATAACGTTTTAAAGGCTTCTAAAAGACTTACAGAGTCAGCTGCTTCGACAAAGTGCTCTTGTATTCTTCCTCGATCTCCAAAGTTTCCAATATGGCATCAAAATCGTCGCCGAAGAAAAATAGGTTGTTCATGTCCTCCATGTTTGTTTTGGTTCTGTGCAGGGTCATTGATCACGTGACGTTCAAGCGAAGCTCAGGGGACAGACAATAGGCCGTTCCTTTGAAGTTTGCCGCGTTTCCTAACCAGTCCTCTCTACTAACTATGATCACAGCTGACAACATCGACAAGACAAACTATTCTAAAGGATATGCTCAAGGAGCTAATTTGGAAATGTATTCTTAATATAAGCTCCAGCCTTTAAGTCTAATTCAACTCAGGAGTCTTTCATAAAAATATAAAGTTTTTGAGCAAATACCCAAATGGAGATGGTAAAACTTAAGCCCGATTTCTCACTTCAAATGACATGCAAATTCTGGAAAAAAAAATTAATAAATAAATACTTAACGTTTGTGAACATGAAAATCCTATATGTGAACTGCGGCGAAAAAAATTAGTACGAGAACGATCTTCGCAGTTATGAACACGACTTAAGCAGTAGGGCCTCAAAAAAATTCAGGCCTGCACGGGACTCGAACCCAAGACCTCTGCGATACCGGTGTAATGCTTTACCAACGAGGAGTCAGAATTTCAAAACCTCTCATAAGTTAACGATTCTAGTAGCTTAATAACTACATCTGTAGTCTTTTTTTAAAATGGTTCGGCGTATTTTTTTCATTCCATTTCCAATTTTTATATTGTTCTTAAGTATATACATTGATTTGTTTACTTATGAATTCAGTCCAATAAACAATAGCGGTCAATTCAAAGCTGTTTTTCAGAAGTATTTTTGAGTGTGTTGAGTTAGAAAAATAGGAAGACTACGTTTTCATCCCCACAGGCCTGTGTCGTGATTGTTCACTCATCAGGGAATCTTTGATAAGAATAATTCTAACCATCGCTTGTATACTACAAAAATTTGTATAAGAGGCGTGGCGGTAGAATTAACTACTCATGCACAGTAACGATTCGTTTCTGTGGCGGCATGAGGACACGAGTTCATTACGTTCACTGAGTGATGATAATTCAGGTCGGCAACGATACCACACAACAAAACGTCTAATAAGATGTAGTACTATATGTTTATGTGTTCACTTTGCTGCAATGGTGAGTTCCATGAAAACTATGCACCTATTTTATTGAACAATTGCCTAAATCTTTTAATTTTATCAGCAAAAGTCTTGCCTGACTTTTCTTCTTGTCATAGTTTATGTCATGACTGGTAATCATCATCAGTGTTACTTTATTTTTTTTATTTATTTTTTTTTTCAGGCCTTGGGCTGGGTGATGATGCATGCAAACAAAATATATGTACATCGGATTGTCATAAAAATAATGATAATAATGCCCTTTGCAATCCACTTCAGTGTAACAGTGGTAATAGTTCTTGTTTTATGAAATGCAAGACGAGTGGGTGCAAACAGAATTGAAACAATGCAGTTCAGTTATGCGAGATGGATCTGGAATGCAACGGAGGGGACTGTGAACAAACTTGCAATGCTAAAACATGTAAACTGAACTGCAGTGGAGAAAAGTGCAAAAAACAGGAATGCTCTGAGGAAGTAAAAATATGTGAAATGGGTCTAGATTGCAAAGAAGGGGATTGTGAACAAACCTGCGGTGCTGAAAACTGCAATCTGACTTGCAGTGGGGGAAAGTGTAAGTTACAGAAGTGTCATGATGAAAGAGAATTATGTGCAATGGATCTGGAATGTAGCGTAGGGGATTGTGAACAAACTTGCGATGCTAAAACATGCAAACTCAACTGCATTGGGGGAAAGTGCAAAAAACAGAAATGCTCTGATGAAGTAGAAATATGTGAAATGGGTTTGGAGTGCAAAGTAGGGGATTGTGAACAGACTTGCGGCGCTGAAAACTGCAATCTGACTTGCAGTGGGGGAAAGTGTAAATTACAAGAGTGTCATGATGAAGGAGAATTATGTGCCATGGATCTTGAATGTAGCGTAGGGGACTGTGAACAAACTTGCGATGCTAAAACATGTAAACTGAACTGCATTGGGGGGAAGTGCAAAAAACAGGAATGCTCTGATGCAGTAGAAATATGTGAAATGGGTCTGGAGTGCAAAGAAGGGGATTGTGAACAAATTTGCAGGGCTGAAAAATGCAATCTGACCTGTATTGGGGGAAAGTGTAAATTGCAAAAGTGTCACGATGAAAGAGAATCGTGTGCAATGGATCTGGAATGTGGCGAAGGGGATTGTAAACAAACATGCGATGCTAAAACATGTCAACTAAACTGCAGCGGGGTAAAGTGCAAAAAACAGGAATGCTCTGATGAAGTAGAAATATGTGAAATGGATCTGGAATGTGGCGAAGAAGATTGTAAACAAACTTGCGATGCTAAAGCATGTAAACTAAACTGCAGCGGGAGCAAGTGTAAAAAACAGCATTGCAGCAATGGAGTACAAGTGTGCAGCATGCATTGTAACGCCATCGATTGTACACAAACGTGCAACAGTCCCACATGTCACATGGCAAGAAGCTGGCCTAGCAATTCTCAGGGTGGGGTCATATGTTCTGGGAATGGTGGATGCTGTGGAAGTCTCATTCCTAATTACGACTCATTACCTTTCACGGAGGGAGTCTATCATACCCTCTGTGACATGGGTAAACAATGCAATCTGACTTGTTGGATGTCCTCAGAGAACAATCTGATTTGGATATTTGTCACATTCGTGATTACAATTGAAGTGGTAAGTTTCTGATACGGGTTATTCATTTTTCTCATCATATCATCGTCGGTGATTTTAGTATATGACTTGAAATGTGCAACAACCATACCCTAATGCAAAAATCTTCAATATTTTCCTCGCTTCAAGATCAACTTGGTGATACTTGTACGAGTCATTAAGGAGATGACAAGTATGCAGCCAACAGGAGACAAGCAAAGTCAACAAATACGGTGAGATGGAGCTTTTATATTGAACAGAATTGTTTTGATGTAATTTTAATAGTTTACGTCTAGCTGCCTCAAGGTTTTGTTGAAATTGATCAGAATAGCACAAATGTTTCTAAGGGTAATATGCATTCTATTAACCCGCATGTTTTCGTCCCTCAGAATTGGCATTAGAGCATGCGTGGTGATGATTCCCCTTCTGGGTGTCACGTGGCTATTTGGTCTTTTGTCGCCATTACACATAACTTTTTCCTACATTTTTAACATCCTCAACTCTGCACAGGTGAGTATCAAATATTATCATTTCATAATTTTACACATTAACTTATCCATTTTCATTGTCTAGATCACTTTACACTATAGTGAACATAGTACGCATCATCTGATTAGTCAATTCCGTTTCCAAGCGGATGGTTAATGAAGTTATAGAGTTTGGCTTGGGATTTATGAGCTTTTCTCGCGTTGTAACAACATCCCGTATGGCTTTTTCACGTTTAGTAGGGCCCGGGAAATGCATTCTATCGCTTAGCTATAACCAAACATTTTATTGTGATAATATGAAACTTGTAATTTTAAACCAGACAGAACAGAATTAAATTAAAGTTAAAACAAGAAAGCGATTCCCATGTTTGTGAGATTGTCACGACTCCAGAAGTAATTTGATTTCTTTGGTTATTTTTTTGAGACCTATGGAAAAAAAAAAAAAAACTTTAATGCAGTTATCTCCAGTCATATCACAAACCACAATTTATCTGAAATACGATTTTTTTTCTGTTTAAGGGTTTCCTGATTTTCGCTCTTCACTGTCTGCGAAACAGCCAGGTAAGATTAATTGAAAAATTATATATATGGTGTAGATAATGAGGTTTTCAAACGTGAATATGCATTGGAATTTTTTTCTTACTGTCCATGTCTATCTGCAGATCAGAGAGCGATTCAAAAGGAAGGTGAACACCATTTTTCCATCTACAAACAGTGGAAACTCCACAAAGAAGAGCTCACAGATTAATCCAAGCGATGTTGGTGATATGTGGGTACCTGAATTACAGTCTTGCAATGAATTTGAGCTCAGTGAAAAACCCTCAACTTGAAGGAATAGAATCAACAGAGCGAGTACAAAAGTGGACTGTCTCATTGTTTAATAAGATCATTCTGGTCACCGTAGTTAATCTAAGGCGATTGTTTATTTTCGATCTGTTAATAAAATTTCGGTAGTTGCGATTGCACCATTAGCTGGGTAAATAAATCACTTATAAGATGTTAGTCTCTGCTGATATTTGGATGAAGGAGTCTAATTTGTTGATAAGGCAACTTGCCAAAGTCGGTAGTCAATCGGTTTTTTTTTTAAGCTAAGTGCAAGAAATATAATTTTTTGTAATCAAAAGTGTGTATTTTTTTTATTATCGTACGTAATATGGGAAACTTCGCCTTAGTTGAGAGCTAAATTGTTCGTGAGTAACTAGCTTAGAGGCTGGCTGTCGATCAATGTTAGAATTCTAAACAATGTTTCCATCACATATTGGTGTATCTGTTCCTCTTATGATTGCCCGAAACTATTTAGTTGGAATGTGGCGGTAATTCATATGACGCGTCATGTTGAGTCTGAAAACGTCTTCAAACAGTGTTTTGTTTAACTTTGATTGTGATAATCGCTTCCCGGTTAGCTCAATTGGTTAGAGCGCTGGACTGTTATGCGGGAGGTCGAGGGTTCGAGCCCTGGCCGGACCAACACTCGTGGTCTTAAAATGATTGAGGAGAATGTGCTACCTTTCTATAATATCAAGAAATGGACAGACATTCTAGTCTTCTCTGATAAGGACGAATAATCCGTAGGTCTCGGCTCCTGCATCTTTACTTAGATAAATATAATTTGATCAGGCAAGGGATGTTAAAAAACGCACATCACGAGATTGCAGTCATGTGGTCTGGCCTTGTTACTGGGTATTGGGGGGAGGGGGCATCTATAAATAATTCGCCTTTGTTGATTGTACACTTCCACTGGCAGTCTGGTACAGTCCCCGACACAGTATTGTAAAGCGCATTTGATCATATCCACATGTTAATTTGCGCTATATAACTGTTAATTCATTTATTCAATCATACACATTTTATTGTCTCGTCTTTGAATTCCGTTTATACAGTGTTTTTACGAATATTACATGATGGCGTCATCTATTTCTACTTTTTAAGGAGTTAAAATCCCTTTAAAATACCAAGTACTATTTTCTGTTGTAATAGTAGTAGTTACAGCTGACTGTTAAATGTTCTCATGAAAAAATTCATGGATAAATAAACCAAAGAGGAACAGTTCCCCTGAATGATCAGTTCCATAGCTCAAACGTTGTACCCTTTCCGGTCACAATCCTTCGATCACTTTGGATTCAAAGGAATAAATTGAACTAACTTCTTGGAAACAAGTCCGATTTGCAGCACTGTGAAATAGTAATGTAGACGAAGGTTGACGAATATCGCGCTTTATTCTTTCCATAAATCGGGAGCGAGGATGTGGGTCATAAGATGCCTAGCAGTCCAATCACACCCACTCTGTGACTGCTTATATTTTTTGTTTGTTTGTTTGTTTTGCTTTGTTTGTTTGTCTTTGATTTGTTCTGTTATCTATCAATTTCGTTTTCTTCTGTTTTAATACTTAGTCAATATAGTCAGCACTGTAAATAAACAACCTCAGGCGCCTGGCATGCCAGCTGATAGTCTGCTGCTAAGAGATCGTCCGATAAAAAAGCAATTGGCGAAAAGCAAAGCTTAGAGAGCAAATGTGGACATTAACAAGCATCCTATTATTTTTCATACTGCGCATCGATAAAATATTTTTTGACCCTCTTTACAGTCCCGAACAGCATATGAAACCAGCTTTTTAAGGTTGCTATCGCTGAGTACTAAAAAGCAATGTTTTCTTCTTCCATACAAAAAGGTGAAACTTTTAGAGTCTGCTCTTTTCCGCTGGTCTATTTACTTTCCGAGAGACTAATCTCAAGACAAATACTGACGCCGACGGAGGTTATTGCTTGAAAACCGTCATTTTCATTTTGAATTACATGACGAAACTAGCTAGTAAAACTTCGCAAAAACGAATGGGTGGGTTTTAGAATGAAATGACCTTGAGATAGTTTTGATGACTAATCCATTTTGTGTTAAAGGTCGTAGTGGCATTGCTCAATGGTTCTGCTCGGCATACCTTGGAATTCCAGAGTGATGCATCCAGAGAAAATAATATCAAAATACTTCTAGAGAAGACCAGGGTCAAAATGGTAGAGAAAGGTAAGCCAGCACAGTTATTTGAGCTGTGAGGATCATTTGAAAATTTAAGTAAAACCATATTTTTTCCGTGTCAGCTCGTGTTATGTTAATGCTCTAAAAAGACCGACATTGTTGCTTAAATAGCTGAGTAAACAGACTCACAGTGAATAGTTGACTGCAAGAGTGACATTTGCAGTTCCTGTTGTAATTGATACCCAAAACTTACTATCTCGAGCTTGACTTTATGATTAACTTTTATTTCATTTTATTATTTTTAAAGATTAGTGAAGAACGTAATGAAAGAGTATCTCTTGATATTGATTGATTATTCTTTCATATTTGTTTGAAACAGGTGCAAGGGCTTCTTAAAATGGAATTTAACCGGATATAAGATGTCAAAAATTTGCATTATATTCAATTCCCTGCATAATGAGTTAGCAAAAGAAGGCTGATTTTGACTCAAAACAACACATGCGGAAAGCTTATTCTTTCCGCAGGGGACTGATCTAAATAGAATATTTAAAAAAAATTAACTCCTACCGAACTAATACTGTGAGAGGGAGCTTTATACTAATGTTCAGCTTATAAAAATTGGAAAAAAAAAAAAACAGAATTGGTTGAACGTAACGCTGACAGAAACTTAAGCTACACGGGAAGGGAGATGTTGACGAGAGCATGTCAGATATGGGGAACTGTTCTAGTATCAATAACTTTGTTTGGTGAGTACCAAAGTTCTTTTATGAACATAAATTTAGTTCATTTAGTACCACAAGCATACTTTAAAAAGAATAACTTCATCAGATTTCCCTAACGGGACTCGAAGATTTTTCCCTCACGTCGGCCCTTGGAAGAAAATAAGGACGGGGACAGAGATAAAACCTTTGAAGTTCTCATCTTCATGTATTACGAGGACGTAGTTTGAGATACCGGTCTATCATCATTACTGAGCTCAGTATAGATAACTCATGTTAGCTATAAGCCCAATTCAACTTAAGTTGATTTTCAAGGTGAAACTCTTACGCAGCCATGTAAATAAAGGTTTATTTCAAGTCTGTTGAATTAGATCAAAGTTATGGATTCTGTGGAATGATCAAAATAAACGCATGTGTATTGGACAACTTCTCTAAACTACATTTCAAAAAACCTCACAAATTGAGGACTCTGCGAAAAAACAGAATGTTATTCTTCTTTCTATCTTCTATCTGAATTCTCAGCTTTCATCTCATTGTTGATTTATCAAACTCCTGTCGTTGTGCAAATGACAATTAAAGAATTTACACTGTTAAACAGAATAAAAATGTACGTCTCCAGTAGTGGTGACCTTATTGTAAAACTTCTCGCAGTAATTTTTAGAATTCGGAAGGAAAATCCTTTGTAGATAGACTTCAGACGCTAATCCCATAGGAACCGTCTACAAGGCAGTCCCCCTTAAAAAGCACTTTTCTTTATAAATTTGTCGTGAAGGACTTAAAAAAACGCGGGGACGTTTTACTTCCACCTGTCTGAACAT
Organism: Stylophora pistillata; assembly: GCF_964205215.1. NCBI lineage: Eukaryota > Metazoa > Cnidaria > Anthozoa > Scleractinia > Pocilloporidae > Stylophora > Stylophora pistillata. The sequence goes on from NC_142520.1 coordinate 7,399,089, forward strand.
GAAAACTGAAGTTTATTCTGAAAAAAAACTGTTGTTGCCCGTGCTATATCTGATTTCTTAAAAATAAAAATTAATAAAGAAACTGATAAATAAAAAGACATTTTCAGATGAGTTCAGTACGTGAACTGCATCAGTCATATTCTATTTTCCTACATCGCTCGTAAAATAAAATGAATACAAAAAGTAAAATATCAAATGTTTGTTTTCTGAATTAAGAATTTATCTCTCGTTCTTTTGTAAATCGGATAACTTTGTGGTGGTGGAGTTCTTGCAAAAAGAGAAACACACACACACGTGCGCGCGCGCACACACACACAAACACGCGCGTATATTCACACCCACACACACACACGCACAAAAGCACAAAACAAAACAAACAAAAAAACAAAACAAATAAACAAGCAAACACTCTAGGAGAATGTTATTATATACAATTTCCGATTTTGCAAATCACCAAAATTTTGGCGGCTAGTTGGCTGAAAATATATTCTCGTATTGGCCGGAGTTGCGTTTGATATCGCGATCCATAAATCAGAGAAGGATACACCGTAGTCAAACCAGGGAGTGCTTAATGAACATTTTAGATACTTTCCTTCTGCCATTAGTATCAATAGGAACAGTATTTCAAAGACAATGTTTTGTCGCGGGCTTTGGAAAGATTTCGTTGTTATTGATGTCACAAACAATCGCCTTCAGCAAAGGATATGAGCGCTATGTAAATGACCAAATGTGGAGGAAAAAATTATTCATTCTGAGCTTTAGGTCTATAGACTTATTCAAAAATCGTGTACCATCAGACGCTAATGTTTCTATCGTTAATTTTCGATGCTGTTAATACATGGCAAATAAGTCGAAATAAATGAAAACTTTTAATTGAAAGCTGTATGCTGCTCTTTTTTATTTTCATCTGTTCTGGTAAATTTGTAACGACCCCAGCAGCATCACTTTTGAAGCGTACCTGTGAATCCCATTTCAGGGCTGTGGTGTCAATTAATAATTAATGACTTTCAGCCAACATAGTCCTTTAAATTTAGACAGCATAACCATGGTGATTTAATGTCGTATCTCTTTAAAAGAAAGAAAAAAAGAAAATCTTACCAAGGATGGCGACACTGATTATCTTTATCATCGTTTTTGTTTGTTTTTTTTTGTTCAAATATTATTTTTCCAGGATATGCCAGACTCGACTGTTACTCGAGGGAAAACCCATGTTCACGGGAATGTTTTGAAAAGGAAGAAAAGTGTGACCAACTGTGCCATAAAGGCAACTATAACTGCTCTCTTGACTGTAACGGAAAGAATTGCAACCAAGATTGCGACGCTGAAAGCTGTAACCTAGAGTGCAGCAGTAAAGAGTGTGATCAAAAGTGTAAGAACAACGTAAAAGAATGCATTATGTATTCCAACGCGAGTAAATGTCAACAGACGTGCGATGCTGAAGTATGCCTCATGACAGTAAGTGCATCAATCGATGATACACTAGAACAGAAATGCAACAGAGTTTTAGGAAGATGCGATGCACAGTGCTACGTGGGTAGCGGTAATTGTAAGCAGCATTGCGAGGCTGAAAGATGCAATCTAGAATGCAGCGGGAAAGAGTGTGATCAGAAATGCAATGGTGCAGTGAATGAATGCAACATGCATTGTATTGCTAGTAAATGTAAACAGACGTGTGACGCTAAGGAATGTCACATTACGGGAAGTGCAATACAGGATATACCCGAACAGAAATGCAACGGAAGAACAGATATATGCGATGCACAATGCTACGTGAGTAGCAGTAAATGTTTACAACATTGCGATGCTAAAATATGTAATCTGGAATGCTGCGGGAAAGAGTGTGATCAGAGGTGCAACGGGGAAGTAGATGGATGCCATATGTTTTGCACCGCAAATGAGTGTAAACAAAAGTGCGACGCTGGCTCTTGTAACAGGACAGAAATCCAGCTAGTCAATTCACTGACTGAGCAGAAGTGCTCAAATTTCAATTACAGGACTTTATCTACGTCAAATATTATTGTAACTACCTCAGCTACGACAACTGAAGTCATCAGAACTCAACCATCAGCTACAGAAGGTAGAGTAAATTATCATACTTTTAGTGAGTACCATTTGAAAGATAAATAGACCACGAGTAAGTGTTTATAAGTGCCCCCTCTAAGAAAAAAAAGATATCTTGAAAGTCAATTTCCCAATTTCTTCTATTACATGGGAGCGTTCCGAAATTAGTTTAGATCGCATTTTGATAGTGAGATTTTGCTTTAACATACAGCTCACTTGCAATCATCGCACGGGTCGCCGACAACATTCTCATTTCTCTTACCATCACCATTGTCATCATCGTCATCCACTTTCTCATTATCGTTACTATCATCGTCGTTGTCGTACTCATTATCATCATCATCATCATCACCACCATTGTCACCACAACATCCACCATCAACGCTGTTATCATCATCTCACTTGTTTCCTTGGACATTCTCGACATTGTCGTCATCGTCATCGTCATTATCATCATCGTCATTGTCTGCAATATCTTCAATACTATTAACATCGTCGTCATCATCGTCGCCTTCGTCATCATCGTCATTGTCAGTGTCACCACTGTTATCTTTTTCATCGTCGTCATTGTCAGTGTCGTCATCGTTATCTTCGTTTTCATCGTCGTTGCCAGCCTTATCATCATCTTCATCATTATCGTCACCATCATCATCACTATGCATGTCATCATCTTCGTCTTCGCCCTCGACTTCTTTATCGTCAACGTCATTGTCATCTTTAACTTGGACAAGCCCATCATCGCCGCCAGTAACAACTGAGAATCTGGTATGTATTGCAATTTCTCCTAGCCCTTGCTTTTTTTATTTCCACAATCTAAGGCGTTAGTTAAAAATGTTGTCTTTTTTGCCCTAGGCAAATGTATACGTTTGTGAACTTGATGGAATAGAAATTAGCAGAGAAAGTTCCCTAAAGGTATCTATCACAATTTATTTTTATTCATCGATCATTTAAGTATATAGCAAGTGCATTATCTCGAAAGTGACCATCTTAAAGTAATCGCGAAGGCGTTTAAGAGCATTATAAGAATCTTTTTTAAGACAGGTTACTCTTCGAAATCTCAGGAGATCTGAAACTTAAATAGTTTTAGAGTTTCTTTTGGTGAAACAACCATTTTTCTCTCACGATACAATTTATCAAATATTTAAGAATGCAGCGTTCTGAGCAGGCACATGGTATCCGATATTCCTTCTTCCATGTTAAATAGCATACTACAACGAGTTAAAAAAAAAAAAAACAAAACAAAAACCAAAAAAGGAAAGGAACAAACAAACAGAAATAACTAAGTAAATATCTGCAAGGATCTGTCATTTTTTAAATTTATTTCTCTTATCTGTTATTGTTTTTGTCCTTGTTGTTGTTTTCGGCTTTTTCTTATAGTTTTCCTTGTTCTTGTGTTTGACTTACGTTTGTTGTTGTTGTTGTTTCTTTGGTCTTTGTTGCTTTTTTTCTTTGTTGTTGTTTCTTTTTTTCTCGAGAGAGATCTGAAATTATAGCTCAAATTTCCATTATTACAGGCCTGTCTACCTTTGTCGACTGTCCTGGTTCAGAAATTCAATTTTCATCGTGTTTACAACATTATTAGGTATTGTTAAAACTTGAAGTTAATGTAAGATAAATGAAGAATATTTATGTAATTCTAGGAGGCAATGGTTTTGTTCGAAGACTTCGCCGATCTGTGTCAAAACATAACAAAAGCTATCATAGGCCAACTTTCTAAGGAAGAAATAAAGGAAAGAACAGAAGCCATCTTTCGGGTGGCAGTCGCCTTCGAGAAATTTGTTCTTAAGTACAGCAAGTATCATCTGAGTGAGACAAGACCTTCCAAAAAGATTACCAACCAAAAAATGGGTGAGTTAAAACCCGAGATCTTTACACATTTGTTGTTTTCCTCGCCTGGATCTTATTAAACCCAATTACTTATGGGCAATCTTAATTCGGTTCTGTCTAAATATGTACCTTCAAGTCTTTATTGAATTCATAGGAAACACGCACTTACTCATTTGTCATTAATATCTCCCTTATCTTCTTCTCCTTTCGGCAGCTCTGAAAATTCAATTAGGCTACCGCCAAAATACAAGTGACTTCCTTCTCGAGGAAGAAGAATGGCAAGCCAGCATCAGTATATCTTCTGCAAATTTTGCAGAGAATGGTTTGTATTAACCATCTCGAGTTCTTTATCACTCTTTTTTATGCAATGCCATTTTGCCCTCGATTTCTGTTCTATTGATCTAGTACTTCTTCATTTTCCCTCATTGACCGTCAAAATCACTTTGATTAGTACTTTGAAAATTAATTTTTTTCCGTATCAGTAGGAATTTGGGAAAATGTTTAGGACGAAAGAACAGCAAACACGCAAACTGTGTTGGTATTTCTAAGATGTCAATATCAAGCAGAAAAATAACAGCAGAGAAATAGGCAGCCAAGATAATAATTGCTAGCAGAGTGTTGGGGTCAATTAATTATATTATAAATGATGCAATATCGAGTGTAAAAGTAACAATTGGTTGGCTTGGCTAGTTAAATATCAATGTAGGAGAGTCAAACATTTAAAGTCTGTTTTGATTTCCAAAAATATCTTGGCCAAGATTCCCGTACGAACTCAAATTTCATTAAACATAAATTACCTCTCAAGATTAAGGGTTCGCTTTTTGGCATACACCAATACCTTTCCCTTATTTTTTGTCGTCTGTTTCCTTTTCAGGGTCCGTGATCGTAGGGTGTGTGTACAAGGATCTTCACGAACTACTACTGACAAATAAATCTGTTGGGAATGAAACTGACAATACAAGGTCAGCTTGATGCACGAAATATTTGAGATCTAGTTCAAGCATAGCAGGTCTGCTTTCAGCAATATCTTGTCAAAATTTTCAAAACATCGATTTTTTGCTCTACACTAAATTTTTTAATAAAGGAAAGCAATCCATGGCCCGAAGAGTATTTTAGAATAGCTGGTACCAAATAGTGAAAGATGTAATGGTCCAGGTTAGGGTCTTCAGCAGGAGTTAAGTTTTTATGAGGGCTTTCGTTCAGGATCTCGATTTGCACTCAACTACGTCTCGTGTTTCTCCCTACACTTCTTTCGTGCTCTAGCCGCTTCAACGTGCTTTATAGCAGAACAGAGCAAAGTCACGGATTTTCAAATAGGTTATGTTTTTTATGAAACTTGGATAAAGTATTTTTCTGATATTATTGCAGAAAAGGGTGTGGGGCCTTTACGAAAACTCCCTTGTGACTTCTCAGAGATGTCTTTCCTATTATCCAAGTTCAAAATAGATTTTCCTAGCAACCAATTTATAGGAATATCGAAAAAAGCCTCACACTCTTTTTTAGCCTATTATCTGCTGAATGGTACCTTCCAGTCCATTTGGATGTCCACGGTAACTCGAGGGATGGTAACTCGGTTAATCAAGCATCGTTTGTTGTTTTTAAAGGCTTGCACGTTCCTATAAAAAAAAGACTAAATTATTTTATTCATATTTAGAATATAACCCTAATAAGCTTAACACTGATAATTCTTAGGAAAATGTTCGTTACAGGTTTGTGAACACCAGGATAATGACCGCAGATATGGATCCTAAACCAGAAAAGTTACAACAAGATGTCATCTTGAAGTTCAGAAGCCTAGAGGTAGTTAGTTTTAGCGCTGAAAGATAACCTCAGTCCTTTTTTATGTTATGTTGAGTTGATTCAAACGAAATAAAATATATATTCAGGTCGTTGAGGCAGAGAAGCATTGCATGTTTTGGAATGGCTCCAGCAGGAGGTAAAATTCATATACGTTTTTTATTCAACGTCAAAATTAGATTAATAACATAGATTTTTTTATCTCTTTGTCTGTTGCTCCTAGAAATACTTTGTACCTGAAATGAATGTTTGTCATATAGTTTATCTATAAAGAATGGGGCGAGGGTATCTTAACGGTCTAAATACACTTTAAAAAAATAGGCCTTTCTTCAAATAGGCCTTTCTTCAAATAGACCTTTCTTCAAATAGGCCTTTCAATACTCTGCTTATTTGAGACTCCGATTACTTATCTCACATATTTTGTTTTTCCTTTTTGTCATATTCATGACCTTTTTTAGTCCAGACGGGTTCGCAGATGAGGGTTGTCATGTAGATTCAGCGAAGAGCAACTCAGTGGAAACAGTTTGTAGATGTAATCATTTGACCTACTTTGCTGTCTTAGTTGACTTTCACAGTGGTGGCACAAAGGTATCTTTTAAAATTATTTATGTATTTTCGAATATTCTTCCATATAGTTCATCAGTTTGGTCAATGAATCAAATCTTAATTTTTTTTTTTTTTGTTTCTAATTCCTAATACAGCTCACCAAGAAGGACGGAACTATCCTGGAGACAATCACTTACGTAGGATTAAGCCTTTCCATCGTCGGGATGCTTTTCACAATCATCCTGTATTCTTTCCTCACGTAAGCACTGTTACCAGACAATCAGTTATGACTTTGCAGCTGATTCCATAAAGCAGACCAGAACGTGCAAAAAATGATTGTAAAAATCTCTTTTGGAAACTACGATTTGAAAAAAACTTGATGTTTATTGGATTGGATAATACGTGACTTAAGTCCGTAAAATATATGTTCGTTATTGACCAATCGTGAGGTCAAGATGGCTGGATATTGGCCGAGTTCTTTTGTTGCATTTTTATGGACGCAAAAAGGAACAAGGGATTTAAGTGGATAATCCAGAGTGGGCAAGATGGGTCCATCTTCCTGCTCGGGTAGCCAATCTATGAAATATTTGATAAGGGACAAGTACCACATATAATCAGTGACAATAGGGCTCATCTGCTTTAAGTTCGTTTAATTGATAACGGACAGTTAAAAAATAAAACGTAACTATGAAATAGTAAGTCTTTAGTTAGAGCGGTCCTTCCAACTTCTTTGCAACCAAATATACTGGGAATGTCGAATATCTTATGCATTTATTGCATATTTTGTGTTTATTGCATGTTGGTTTTTCTTTCCTTTGACTTTAATTTTGCTTCTGATTATAATCATATGATTTGTCGTGCGTTCCTCTTTGTTTTTTTTTTCCTTTATTTTCGTTTCTTCGTCAGAGATGTTCGTCAACCTCTGTCACAAGTACGTTTAAGTCTTTCTGTGTCCCTTGGAGCTGGACAGATTATCTTTCTTGTCGGGATAAACGCCACCAAAAACATGGTAAGCTGAATGTTCCCACATTCACTGACGAAATTTTTTTGTTTTGTTTTTTATTTCACAGCCGGGTAATGTACTTCTGTGTTCTTTCTTTCTTTATTGCAGTCTGCCTGTATCACAGCAGCAGCTCTTATGCAGTATTTCCTGATGGCCGCTTTCTGTTGGATGCTGGTCGAGGGAATTTATCTCTACCTGTTTGTTGTAAAGGTGTACAATATCAACACCAAGATGCACATGTATCACGTCATGTCATGGGGTATTTATGAATATCTACCGCCTTATTTGGTATATGATTCCCCAACATACATTACATTCTTCTTTCCCCCTATTTGAAGGCCTTCCTATCGTCATGGTGGGTATTTCACTGGGCATCGCTTCTGGAAAAGATGGACTCCAAAGCTACACCAGTGAGAAATAGTAAGAAAATCATTAGCTTCTGCCAAAGATTGTAGATGGTTTTAAAGAGATATCGTTTCATCGGCTGGAATATTAATTTTCTTTCATTACTTTTTTTTCTTTCCTTTTCTCCAGTTGCTGGTTGTCTTCGACGAATAAGCTGATCTGGATTTTTGTGACATTTGTGGCGTTTATCGAAACAGTAAGTTTATAACTCATATCATATGATGATTCGTATATTCGAACTTTTTCTTTGTCACACATTCGTGAACAATTGACTCGTGTTTATTTTGATCGACGTCCATTTTCCGATATAAAGTTTAATTTTTTTAATTTTTTTTTCAGCTCAACATTTTGATACTTGTACGAGTCATAAGGGAGATTACTACGCTTGTAGAACCATTAGCGGAAGACAACTACGGCAAGCAAATAAGGTATGTTTTGAAATATGACACACGGAAAAAAAAACAACAAATCAACCAAAAAAACAAGGCATAACAACAACAACAACAACAACAAAACAAGCAAATGGAAGTTTGATAAATATATGTTTAGGTGAATCATGCAAATAAATTTACATGCATTCCTCCAAGCAATGCAATTTTTAAAATTGCGTTCTCGTTTTTCCAAATTTAAACGAGTTTTCCAATTTAGTTCTCCGGCTTCTCCTTGCGGATCATTGAGGTTCGTGGAGAAACAAAATCCACTGTTTCCCCCACGGTCGGCCTAATATCTTGGCATCACCTTGGTCTATGATACTCGCCTACTTCCTTTTTATATGGAATCTGTGGGTTATCTAAATTTGATAAATTAATGCGAACAAAATCAAGGAAAGACTAACTCCCATGCCATGTTGCAATTGTTCTCATCTTTTAGACTTGGCGTTAAAGCGGGCGTGGTGCTGATTCCCCTGCTGGGTGTCACGTGGCTGTTTGGTTTTCTGTCACCATTGCATAAAGTTTTCACCTACATTTTTACCATTCTCAACTCTACGCAGGTTAGCGTTAATTTTGTGATTTATGAAATTGAATTCATCACACTAGAAAGTAGTGGTGTACAAATCCCTCAGTTTTGATGGTTGTACATTTTAATTATTGCGAGATCGAATTGGTCCTAAAAAAGGATAAATAACAGGAGGAGAAGGGAGAAATCAGTAATTAATCTGTATTATCATTTATGATACAGAATCTCCTGCCAGTTTTTACGCCATCTATTGTAACTGATAAACGTTTTAATACTACTACTACATATACCCCAAAGCTTGGAGGCAACTAACCCTTATTATCGAGAAACTGCACTAGGTTGCCGAGAATGCATAATTTTCCATCGCTTTATAGGAGACGGAGAGAACAACAGTCATATACGCGTATTTTGAACTTTTCGATATTGCCAAGAAAACAAAGAGCGATAGAACTTTTTAATATAATTTTTGGAGAAAGGTTTATCAAAGTAGGAATAATAAAATGAATTACAAAATTCTGCAACTGTCGGCAGTTTCTCGATATTTACAGTCAGTGGCTCTTAAATTATTTAAACTTGTTTTGATTTTTTTGTTTTGTTTCCTTTTTCATAGAGGTGGCTGGACGTAATGTTTGTCAACGTCTAAATTAGCATATTGCAATTACTATGAAAACTTTAAAAAACTCAGTTTTTCAATTCTCAATCGCTAATTTCTTTTTAGCCTAACCTGGTTATACTAAATGTTTTGCGTGTGTAAATGCAGTATAATTTACATTAAATTATCAAAGAAATTCTAAATCGCTCTCAACTCTTCATACAGTAAAAAAAAAAAAAAACCTCAGTGATTTTAAGAGCATTTTTCTGTTTCAGGGGTTCCTGATTTTTGCTCTACACTGTTTGCGAAACAGCCAGGTGAGATGAACTTTCAACAGATATGGGTTTTTCGGATAAATAAAGTTAGATACATTAAATTTACTGCATTGAATATATCAATACTAGCTACACAATTGACATTGTTTTCGATTGTCATCAACAGATTCAAGAGCGATTGAAAAGAAAGCTAAACACTGTTTTTCCATCTACATATATCAGAAATTCCACTATGAAGGGCTCACAAATCAATCCAAGTGTTGTTGGCGATGAGGGGGCAGTTGAGTTGCAGTCTAGCCATGAATTTGAACTGAAATAGTATTTCAATCAGGCAGCCACTAGCTGTCAAATGTTTAATGCGATCCTCAGTTTCAATCTGACGGTAAAGTCAGTTCGTTTTGCTCGCTTCGTTGGCTGTCGGAGTAACTCGTTTGTAGTGTGACAGTCATTACTGGCATTAGTTACGGAGATTCTATACCAAAGTAAGCCAGCTTTTCAAAGTCAGTAATCCTTGAGATCGTTCAAAAATTGATTAAACGCAGAAAGGCTTAGTTCCATTTTTAATCGTTGGTATGAAGTGATATTTAGACTTACGCTAAACTAGTCGAAGAAAATTGTTGATTCATTTGTAATATCTAATCAGAGGCCAGTTGTCATCCCTTAAATTACAGGTCAGGACTTAATTGTTACTTGAATATTTTTCCAAACGGTTCAACGCTACTCTCGATATGTTGTGCCCTCGTCTAATGCAATTTGAGACTTAGTTGTTTTTAAAGAATATTGTGTTTGTCTCTAGTCGTCTTTTGATTTTGAAATCATTAGTACTATTTTTCTATTTGTTAGTTAGCTTTTTTGAAATCTTCAGTACCAAATGTAAGCTATTCTTAAACAATGGTACAGTATTTAACCCTTTAAGTAATGAATAAGCTCAGAGCCTCTTGTCAAATAGTTTGTCGTTATGTAGTAATAGCAGCTATAGGAAAGACTTAAAGTTGAAAAACAAATGAATAAATAATTGAGAATTTAAAGGAAACCTTTACTCTTTTTAGAAATAAACTATCGAAATGTTTCAAATGTACTTCTCAACGGAATTGTCATAAAAAAAATGCCTTACCAAGCGATCTGATTTTTGATCGTTTTCCAAATAAG
>NC_142520.1:7969700-7989700 GCF_964205215.1 Stylophora pistillata
GACGAAACCGATGGAGAAAAAGAAGAATGCGACAGATTTACCCTTTCTGCCGAGGGTTTTCTCTTCGCCGACTTTGTCCATTACAAAACGATCAACAGGGCGAGAAAAAAAAAAAAAGACTGCTACACGATACTTTTCCCGGGACAATCTTGATCCATTGTCATTGACGGCGGGTCTCGTCTTTCTCATTGGTTTGCGGTTTCGGGAGGCGAGATAATCTCCTGGTGTGGCGCAAGTTGTTTACAAACCTTTGGGAGCTAAAATCTCGCATTTGATTTTGAGAGGAATACATCCACTTTGAACGAATTTATAGGGTATGTAGATTTGACCAATTTTCGTGAAATTTCGCCAAAACATTCCCGGGATGATGACGAACAAAAGTGTGTCAGGAAATTTTGATCTTTTAAATATTTTTTACGTGGTGTCCATTTACGCAAAACGCTTCGCATATTTTTCGCTACTCTAACTTTAGATGCGAATATCCAGACAACCAATCAGAATATTGGAAAAGCCTGACACATTTTTGTTGATTGATACCTTGTGAATGAGACTAGGCAGCCATTTTTCTCGTGCCGCGGGATCCGATACCTGATAAATTCAATAGAAAAACACTCGGTCGTTTCACGCCTTTCCGGCTCCTGACACTTCCTAAGTGAAAAAATCGCCGAAATTATATTTCTATCGTAAATTGCATTTATTAACCTTTGTTTTGATGTCTAGTTTGCTAGGGTTTTCTTCCAACTAGCGCGCGTACGAATTTTCTCCCGAAGGACATCCGCGAAGGTAGGAGGTAACCTTAATTTTTGGGCTTTCAGGTTGGGCGCTTATTTGAGGCTGGGCGCTTATTTGAGGCTGGGCGCTTATTTGAGGCTGGGCGCTTTTTTGAGGCTGGGCGCTTATTTGAGGCTGGGCGCTTATTTGAGGCTGGGCGCTTATTTGAGGCTGGGCGCTTATTTGAGGCTGGGCGCTTATTTGAGGCTGGGCGCTTATGGTAACCCATTCTCCCTGAGGTCATACCGCTGACAAACGCCAAGATGCCCCTAGGCTCGAGATTGAACTTTCCCACGCCGGCAAAGGTCCTTGAATCAAGCGCAATGTCATTCAAATTTTTACTTTGCCATCAAGGTCGTAATTTTACATCTTAGATTTACTGGCTTCGTTCACGCCTTCAGCCTTATCTTTTTCTCCCTTCGATGTTTTTTTTAATTTTTAACAAGCACAGCGTGTTCCAACTTGATGTGACAGCTTAGACTTAGTTATGGCTTAGAGAGGAAACCAGCAGCTACAGCCACAATGGTACGCGTGTGTCGAGAATGGCAGTCGTTTTAGAAGTTGCTTAACGAGAATGTAGTGGAATACATCACATAAACAATCCATTTCTGTTACATGATGACACATCTATGCTTTTGAAATGATACCGGTTGCTACGTTGTTTACAAGGCAAGAGTCGAGAGTCGGGTAAGTACGTGACTAAATTCAGCTGAATTTTATAAGTTCACAGTTCAACTTATGTTACAAGTAAGCTAGTGCCACGTATTCTTATTACAGTATCATACATGCCAAGCAAAGGTTTTGATTACCCTCCTGTCCAATAGCCAAAGGGTTTTTGGGCGGAATTACGCGAAACAATTCCATGTTTAAATAAATTTGGCCCCAGCGTTTCATTATTCAATAACTATTTACAATCAGGCTTGTTTACTGGAGGTTTGAGATGGATCCAAAAACGAACGCAGCTCCTCTAAGGATTTGGGAAATTTTTCTTTATAAAGTTCCCTGTGAAATCTGTGTCACTACGTTCCGAAAGTAAAGATGACCCATGATCTGACCTTGAACTGAGTTCACTTGCAAACGAGGATACGTTCTTAATTTACGTTGATTTGGAGTCTGGCCCAGTTACAACGCCGAATTTTTCTAGGACACGAAGAAGCTAATCAACTACTTTAACCAAGTACGTCAAAATATCGATTTTTAACCCTGTCATGTTGGTTCGTTCCGAAGATTACCTTTTTCTTGGATTAAAAATTAAAGCTAATTTTAATAAGTAACTGGCGTTACCAAGCAACTATCATTATGCATTGTTTGCGGTATTATTTGTCTCCACATTTCTTATTCAATAAACAATTTAAAAAGAAAGCTCCTAACTGGTTCAAGGCCTTTTCTTGTTATTTCCATAATATTAGGTCAATCTTAGTCAGTAGGGCTCAATGTTTTGACCCTGTGAAAAGGTTATTCACTTGAAAAATGAGTGTAAGGGTGGCCCCTTATTTTTTTTCAAGGTGAGAATTAAGTACAGTGATCTACGTATGCTGTTCCTCGGTGAAACCAAAAGTTGACCTTTTCATTTGCCAAATATTGTTTATAAATTATTGTAATTCATTGTGAGGTCCAAACAATGGATGCAAGTTCAGAATCTCAACCACTGAACTTTATCATTTGGTTAGAGCCATTTGAAAGACAAATTACCAGATGAAGTAAAAGGAAAGAAAAATAGAAATGTAATGCCACATTAGCCATGATGCGTGGAGGTTATGATTTTGATGGATCTTCATTCATTTATCTCATGCATTATGAAGAATTGAAACAACTCAGAAGGCAGATATGTTTCTGTACTTTCCATTTCGTATTTATTCGCTCAGGAGAAAAGGCACAGAAATTTTAGCAATCTGTAGTAATTTAACCATATTGCATAACCAAGTTATAAAGGGGAAGAGCTTGAATATCCAGCCCAGGAGAGGTAGGAGATGACTTGGCTTAGTAAAAAATGTATTATCAAAAACCAGGTAATTGCCAAGTCAATTAGGTAGTGGAATTATCACAACCTTGGAAATATGTTAAGAGTTCATTTATAAATTTTAAAATAGGAAGAACATTGTTTATCCTGAGATCACTCTCTCCGCTGATGGGAAACATTGAAATCAAGGTTAAAATTCAGAAAAGGAGTATTTATGCACCCATTATCAACAGCTATTTTTTTATGAAAGGCAAGTAAAGCAAACAGAATCAACTTCTTAAAATAGTTTCCACTTGATTAAAGTTCAGGGTGATATTTAAAAAATTATACAGCACTCAATGGTTCCTTTTCACTCTCATTTAGATTTTTTCCTCATTTAGTGGTACCAGTGACTTGGCTAACATATTTGTTCTTTTACAGAAATTTGGACAATTCCCCTGGAGCTTTATTCCAAAGGTTAGTATGATTGTCCCTTATTTTGTATCTATAGTTCAACTTGCTTATAATACTAAGACTCATAGTGTTTAATGGAATTAAATTTGCTGCAAATCTAAAGCTATCACTTGTAGAGGATCCATATACCTTGACTGGCCCCAAATTAAATGCTTTCTTTTTAGCTTGTTTAGGATACTGCTCTTAGACTTGCTGAGGATACTGGTCTTTGACTCACTGAGGATACTGGTCTTTGACTCGCTGAGGATACTGGTCTTTGACTCGCTGAGGATACTGGTCTTTGACTCGCTGAGGATACTGGTCTTTGACTCGCTGAGGATACTGGTCTTTGACTCGCTGAGGATACTGGTCTTTGACTCGCTGAGGATACTGGACTTTGACTCGCTGAGGATACTGGGCTTTGACTTGCTGAGGATACTGGGCTTTGACTCGCTGAGGATACTGGTCTTTGACTGGCTGAGGATACTGGGCTTTGACTCGCTGAGGATACTGGTCTTTGACTCGCTGAGGATACTGGTCTTTGACTCGCTGAGGATACTGGTCTTTGACTTGCTGAGGATACTGGTCTTTGACTCGCTGAGGATACTGGTCTTTGACTCGCTGAGGATACTGGGCTTTGACTTGCTGAGGATACTGGACTTTGTAAGTCTGGCTCATTGAGAAGAAGTCTGGTTGACTCGCTGAGAATAATTCTGGTTGGCTCGCTGAGAACAAGTCTGGTTGGCTCGCTGAGAATAATTCTGGTTGGCTCGCTGAGAATAAGTCTGGTTGGCTTGCTGAGAATAAGTCTGGTTGGCTCGCTGAGAATAAGTCTGGTTGGCTCGCTGAGAATAAGTCTGGTTGGCTCGCTGAGAATAAGTCTGGTTGGCTCGCTGAGAATAAGTCTGGTTGGCTCGCTGAGAATAGGTCTGGTTGGCTCGCTGAGAATAAGTCTGGTTGGCTCGCTGAGAATAAGTCTGGTTGGCTCGCTGAGAATAAGTCTGGTTGGCTCGCTGAGAATGAGTCTGGTTGGCTCGCTGAGAATAATTCTGGTTGGCTCGCTGAGAATAAGTCTGGTTGGCTTGCTGAGAATAAGTCTGGTTGGCTCGCTGAGAATAAGTCTGGTTGGCTCGCTGAGAATAAGTCTGGTTGGCTCGCTGAGAATAAGTCTGGTTGGCTCGCTGAGAATAAGTCTGGTTGGCTCGCTGAGAATAGGTCTGGTTGGCTCGCTGAGAATAGGTCTGGTTGGCTCGCTGAGAATAAGTCTGGTTGGCTCGCTGAGAATAAGTCTGGTTGGCTCGCTGAGAATAAGTCTGGTTGGCTCGCTGAGAATGAGTCTGGTTGGCTCGCTGAGAATAATTCTGGTTGGCTCGCTGAGAATAGGTCTGGTTGGCTCGCTGAGAATAAGTCTAGTTGGCTCGCTGAGAACGAGTCTGGTTGACTCACTGAGATGTTTGGTATTGCTATAATAAAAAATTATTTCAGCCAAATTTTCTGAAATAGGGTTAGTTGTAGTGGGAGTATGTCTTTCTGTCATTAGAAAGACATACTCCCACTTGTTTTTTGCTCTTTTTTTCCCCAGTACAACTTTCTGATGTCAAGTAATGGATCTTTACATTGTAACAATGAACCTGTGAATGAATAGAGGTGGTAGGTGTGAATGATTTAAATCCTATTGTGGAATTTTAAGGTAACATGCCCCACCTTTCCTCCCCCCCCCCCCCAAAAAAAAAAAAAAGGAAATAACCAGAATACTAAACGCCAAGTTGTCAGCCCTTTCTCTTACAAGTTAGTTGATTTAGTTCATAACTTCCTCTCCTTTTTCTTTAATTCCCTTCCTTGCCATGGTTATAATCACTGCCATTTCTGGGTTTACCTTATTTATCATTTTTGGCCTAGAGTTCCTTCTTGTCTCTTGGAAGTCAAATCATCCATCTAGAAGGCCTTTTTTAGTTGAAGATTGTTTCATCTTTCTATTACCCATGCCTGTCATCTTAAATTGACTTTCACTCAAAATTCACACCTAACTCTTTGTATTTGTTTCTCTTCCACAGTTGATGACTGGGATGGGAATTCACAGAAATGCAAACCAATGATATTTATCATGTGTTAAATAAATAAATCTTGAATATTAATAAAAAATCATCGAAATGTAGTGGCTGACTTATGCAAAATAGTTATTGTAGCATGGAAAAAAAAAGGGAGATAATAAGAACCATCTGAATTAAATTAAGTAAGTTTAGATCCTAAAAGTGATTACAGTGAAGGAACAATGTCTGATTCAGTTAATAGCAAATCAGTTCTTGAAAATCTTGTAAGAAATAATAATGAATGCACAGGGTTTTCAATGAGGTTTTCAGTTCTTTTTTTATGACATGTATTTTTAACCCACTAAAAGGTCAAAATATGTGTATTGCCTCTTGGTATCTAATGAAAGTCAAATCCCTCTAATTGAATATACTAAAACTGTAAATAGTACAACTTCTCTTGTTGTGGCCATCAGCGATATTCAATATTCAGACATTTTTCTATTAAAAACAACATGAACTATTGAAAAGTGATATTGCTTCAATCAACTGATTTGTGAAAACTCCCCTTGGGTGAACATTTTGCAACAAACTTTGATTCGATATCAATAATAGATAAAAAATTCCCTTCTCCTTGCAGTTAAAGGCAAGTACATTACCTACTCATAGTTCATAAAAGCCTTGAAAGTCTTTGAAGATGCTTGAATTCAAAAATTACAAATTCAAGGTCTTGAAAGTACTTGAATTTGAGGACTAGAACTTGATTTTTGCAATGCTTTTTCTCAACAATTTTCAAGTAAAAAATTGCAGTACTTTAATAGAAAAGCTGAGAAATGATGTTAAATAATTTTTAAACTTTCTTATGCAAACCTTTCCAAAAGAGGTCCTTCAATTTATCTAAAACTTGGCAAAGTCATTGAAAAGCCCTTCAATTTCAACCTTTAGCACCTGTAGGAACCTACTCCTATTATTTTGATTATTGTCTAGTACCATAACAACATTCATTACACTCCAGCAGGCAAAAATAAAAACAAGTAGACTTATTCATGATTGGAAATGAAAAAATTTCGTAACGACAGTAACAATGGCAACAGGGCAGTCTCCTAAAGATAACTCCATATGTGCGATATAGAAAGCCCAAGTTGAAGCAGCTATGCGTCTACTTAAAGGGAAAAAAAAAGTCTAAAACAGCAAAATATGATGAAATATTCCTTGCATAATGAATACGAAGTTTCAGCATTTAATTTTTATTTATCAAAATGTACATCTTTCATGGTTTTAATTTCTGGTTTCCCTCTTGTTGTGGAAAGATGAAGTAACTTTAGTAATGGGATAGGATCCGATTCAATTAATTAATTAATTAGTTAATTAATTAGTGCTACTTTATGTGCTGAAATTCATGCTAGAAGCTCTATAAAAATATCGGTTAAAGCCTTCCCTGCACTTTATAATCCCAAGAAAAAGAAAATAGAGATTACCTTAACATATTGCAGCAAAATCCCAGCTTATCTTGAACCTAAAACTTTACCCTGGAAAAAAAAATATATACATCCGCGCATGCGCCAAGAGCAAAGTTTGGCACACGAGTATTCTTTCGCAAAACGACTCTCGTTTCGTCAAACGAGTCTCGTTTTTAAAAATGAGTGTCGTTTCTACAAACGAGTCTCGTTTCTAAAAACGAGTCTCGTTTCTAAAAACGAGTCTCGTTTCTAAAAACGAGTCTCGTTTCTAAAAACGAGTCTCGTTCCTAAACGAGTCTCGTTTCTATTCACAAACAAACGAGTCTCGCTTGAAATCGTTTATCGAGTGACTTATAAATCGTGACGATTTAAAATCGACTGGTTGCCCAGAAACTGTGAGTGATCCGAAGCTTGGCAAAACGAGGAATCGTGGTCGTTTTTGATCAGGGGCTTTTGGGCTCGTTTCCCGGAAACCGTGAATGATCCTTTTTTGCTTTTATTATTTCCATAATCTATGGCGTTAGTTAACGTTGTTGTCTTTTTTACCTAAGGGAAATGAATATGTTTCTAAACTGTACGGAATAGACATTAGCAGAGAAAGTTCCCTCAAGGTATACATTTAATATATTAATCATTTAACTAGATAGCGTGCACATTATCGTGAAAGTGACCATCTTAATGTGAACGCGTAGGAGTTTGAGAGAATTATAAGAATCCGGTGAAGACGTCTTACTCTCCGAAATGTCAGGATATCTGAAACTTAAACAGTTTTCGAGTTTCTTTCGACAAAACAACGATTTTTTTTCTCAAGATACATTTTATTAAGTAGCTAGGAATGCTGCGTCCTAAGCAGGCACAATACATCGATGTTTCCTCTTCCACGTTAAATAGCATACTAAAACGAGAAAAGGAAGGAAAAAAAAAGGAAACGAACAAACCAACAGAAACGTAGAAGTTAATGTCTGCCAGGCTCTGTCTTTCTTTTATTTATTTTTCTTGTTTGTTATTATTTTTTTTGCCCGTGTTGTTGTTGTCGGCTTTTTCTTTTTTTTGTCCTTGCTCGTGAATTTGTCTTTGTAGCTTTTTTGGTCTTTGTTGTTTTGTTTTTCTTTGTTGTTGTTATTGTTTTTGCTTTTTTTCGCGAGAGATCTGAAATCTGAACTGAAAATTGCATCACTGTTTATATAAAACAAGTCCAACGTGAAATGCTCCTTATTAAGGGCTGTTTACCTTATTCGACCCTCCTGCAGAAATTCAATTTTCATTGAGTTTACAACATTATCAGATATTGAAAAACTTGAAGCTAATGTATGATAAATGATAAATATTTATCTAATTACAGGAGGCAATGATTTTGTTTGAAGACTTTGCCGATCTGTGTCAGAATATAACAAAACCTATCATAGGCCAACTTTGTAAGGAAGAAATAAAGAAAAGAACGGAAGCCATCTTTCGGGTGGCAGTCGCCTTCGAGAAATTTGTTCTTAAGTACAGCAAGTACCACTTGAGTGAGGCAAGACCTTCCAAAAAGATGACTGACCAAAAAATGGGTGAGTTAGAACCCGAGATCCATTTCACATTTGTACTTTTTTGTTACTTGGATATTTTGCATCTTAATGATTTTTCGCTGTTTTTATTCATAAAAATTACTCTCCAAAGTGGCGGTCAATATGTATCACTATTCACCGACTCTAAAGGGAATCAATCTTCCAGTATATTCCGCGCAGATAACGAAAAAATGGTCGGAAATCAAACTCTGGACGCGCAGTTTGGTCTCTTCTTTTGCTCAAGGGTGAAAGCACTTGCTATTCACTTCCGAAAAAGCCAGTTGGCGGCTGTTCAAACCACTTTTCACTTGAGTGGTGTATAGTAATTAAGGATATCTGTAGAACAGTTATATTCTGCTGCATCTTATGAAACCCAATTACATATGAGTAATCTTAGTTCGATTCTGTCTAAATATATACCTTTAAATCTTTATTAAATTCTTAGAAAACGCGCACCTACACATAAGTTATCACTGTGTCACTTATCTTCTGCTCCTTTCGGCAGCTGTGGGTATTCAATTAGGCTACCGCCAAAATACAAGTGACTTTTTTCTCAAGGAAGAAGAATGGCAAGCAAGCATTAATATATCTTCTGCAAATTTTGCCCAGAATGGTTTGTATTAGCCATCTGTTTATCGGTCTGTCTCATGGAGTATCATTTTGCTCTCGATCTCTGATTTATTGATATAGTAGTTTTACGTTTTCCCTCATTAGGTGGTAAAATTGTTTTTGGTAGTAATGGTGAAAATTGATATTCTTCTGGTACTAGTTTGCATTTGGATAAATATTTAGGACGAAAGAACAGGAAACGCGCAAACTGCTCTGGTATTTTTATGATGTCCAAATCAAGCAGAAAAATAACAATAGCAAAATGGGTAGCTAAGATAACAATTGCTAGCAGAGTGTTGGGGTCAATTAATTATATGACATATGATGCAATAACCAGTGTAAAAGTAACAATTGGTTTGCTTGGTTAGTTAAGCATTAATGTAGGAGAGTCGAACATTTACAGTCTGTTTTAATTTGCGAAAATATCTTGGTCAAGATTCCCGCACGAACTCGAGTTTCATTAAACATAAATTACCTCTCAAGATTAAGAGCTCGCTTTGTGGCATATACCGATGCATTTCATTTTCACATATCTTTTTGTATTCTGTTTCCTTTTCAGGGTCAGTGATCGTAGGGTGTGTGTACAAGGATCTTCACGAACTACTGCTGACACATCAATCTGTTGGGAATGAAACTGACAATACAAGGTCAGCTTAATGCGTGAGATTTTTGAGAACTGGTGCAAGTTTAGCATGTCTGCTTTGAGTTATGTTCCATGATGCAGAGAATTCAGCCGATCATAATAAAGCTTTTTTTCTTAAATTTAGGACAATTGCACTAGAAATAAATTATTTTTCTTACTATTAACTTTTCACAGTGGAGACAAACATTTTATAAAGGCACTTCCCTTTAATAACGAATATGGGATGCTTGATTTAAGGTTACTTTTAGCAATAACTCGTCAAAATGGGCAAAACTTTTTTTTTGCTCTTTGGTTAGAGAAATCATCTTTGTTACATTTGTAGCAGGAAAATATACTGCATCTTAAAAAAAAAAAGCGACCTACGGCGTAAGGAGTGCCAGTTTAGGATAGCTGGTACCAAATATTGAAAGATGAAATGCCGGATCTGGGATAGGGTCGTTAGCAGGGGTTACGTTTTGCGCGGACTTTTGTTCAGGATCTCAATTTGCACTCGACTACGTCTTGTGTTTCTCCCTACACTTCTTTTGTGCTCTAGCCGCTTCCGCGTGCTTTATAGCAGAACAGAGCACAGTCACGGATTGTTAAATAGGTTATGTTTTTGATAAAACTTGGATTGAATATTTGTCAGATGTTATTGCGGAAAAGGGTGTGAGGCCTTTACGAACATTTTCCTGCGACTTCTCAGCGAGATATTACCTATTGTACAACTTCAAAATAGATTTTCTTAGGAACCAAGAGAAATATCTAAAAAAGCCTCTTTTTTAGCCTATTATCTGCTGTATGATACAGTCCAGTACTTTTGGATATCCACGGTAACTCGAAGGCTTGTAACTCAGTTAATCAAACACCGTTAGTTGTCTGTAAAGGCCTACACAATCCTATTAAAAAAAAAAAAACTCAATTTTTTTTATTTTTAGAGTTTATACTTAATAAGCTTAGCATTGATTATTTTTAGCAAAATGTTCCATACAGGTTTGTGAACACCAGGATAATGACCGCAGATATGGATCCTAAGCCGGAAAAACTACAACAGGATGTCGTCTTGAAGTTCAGAAGCCTGGAGGTAATTAGTATTTTAGAGCACTGAGAGATAACTTCAGTCCTTTTTTTTATGTTGTGTTGACTTGATTCAGATGAAATAAAATCTATTTTCAGGTCGTGGAGGCAGAGAAGCGTTGCGTGTTTTGGAGCGGCTATAGCAAGAGGTAAAATGCATATACATTGAGTGATTTAATTTTAAATTAAAGTTCTTCTTCAACGTCCAAAATTAAATTAATACCATGGACTTTTTTTTTTTCTGTTTGTCTGTCACTTCCAGAGATATTTTGTACCTGAAATTAATGTTTATCATATATTTTACCTATGAAGAATAAGGTGAGAGTATCTTGATGGTCCAAATGTGTACCTAAAAAAAACCAAGCCCTCCTTCAAATAGGCCTTTAAACACTCTGCTTGTTTGAAATTCCAATCCCTTTCTTCACATATTTTTTTTCCATTTGTCATATTCATTAACTTTTTTTTTTAAGTCCAGACGGGTTCACTGGCGAGGGTTGTCATGTAGATTCAGCGAAGAGCAACTCAGCGGAAACAGTTTGTAGATGCAATCATTTGACTTACTTTGCTGTCTTAGTTGACTTTGACAATGGTGACACAAAGGTATTTTTTAAAATTATGTCTGTATTTTCGAGTGTACTTACAAGTAGTTCATCCGTTTGGTCAATTGATTAACTCTTTATTTTTTGTTTC
Organism: Stylophora pistillata; assembly: GCF_964205215.1. NCBI lineage: Eukaryota > Metazoa > Cnidaria > Anthozoa > Scleractinia > Pocilloporidae > Stylophora > Stylophora pistillata. Next base: position 7,980,896 of record NC_142520.1, read on the forward strand.
TAATTTCTAATACAGCTCACCAAGAAGGACGGAACTATTCTGGAGACAATCACTTACGTAGGATTAAGCCTTTCCATCATCGGGATGCTTTTGACAATCATCCTGTATTCTTTCCTCACGTAAGCACCGTTACCAGACAATCAGTTATGACTTTGAAGCTGATTCAATAAGGCAGGCCAAAACGTGCAAAACATGATTTAAAAAATCACTATTTGCAGCTGTGATTTGAAAAAACTTGGTCGTTATTGGATTGGTTTAATAAGTGACTTAATTCCGTAAAATATATGTGCGTTACTGACCAAGCAAGAGCCTAAGATGGCAGGATATTGGCCGAGGTCTATTTTTTACATTTTTATGGATGCAAAAAAGAACAAGGGATCTAAGCTCGGGTAGCCGATCTATAAAAAATTTGATGAGGGACGAGTACCACACATTATCAGTGACAATATAGCTCATCTACTTTCAATTCCTTTAATTTATAACGGACATTTAAAACAATAAACGTAACTAGGAAATAGCAATAGCGTTCCTTCCAACTTCTTTGCAACCAAATACGTACATTGGGAATGTTGAAAATGTAATTCATTTGTTCGTACATTTTGTGTTTATTGTATGTTGGTTTTTTCCCCTTGACTTCAAGTTTGCTTTTGATTAGTATCACTGATTTGTCTTGTTCTCCTCTTTGTTGTTTTTTTTGTTAATTTTTGTTCCTTTGTCAGGGATGTTCGTCAACCTCTGTCACAAATACGTTTAAGCCTTTCTGCGTCCCTCGGAGCTGGACAAATGATCTTTCTGGCCGGGATAAACGCCACAGAAAAAATGGTAAGTTGCATGTTCCCACATTCACTGACGAAATTGTCTTTTTTGACAGCCGGAGAATGTACTTCTGTGTTCTTTCTCTCTTTCTTTAGGCTGCCTGTATCACAGCGGCAGCTCTTATGCAGTATTTCCTGATGGCCGCTTTCTGCTGGATGCAGGTCGAGGGGATTTATCTCTACCTGTTTGTTGTAAAGGTGTACAATATCAACACCAAGATGCACATGTATCACGTCATGTCATGGGGTATTTATGAATATTTATCGCCTTATTTGGTTTATGATTCCCCGACATACACTGCATTATTCTTTCTCTCTAATTAAAGGCCTTCCTATCTTCATGGTGGGCATTTCACTGGGCATCGCTTCTGGAAAAGATGGACTCGAAAGCTACACCAGTGAGAAATAGTAAGAAATTCATTAGCTTCTGGTAGGGATTGCAGATGGTTTGAACTGAGGTACCGTTTCATCAGATGGAAGTTTTCTTTGCTTCCTTTTTTTCTTTCCTTTTCTCAAGTTGCTGGTTGTCTTCGACTAATAAGCTGATCTGGATTTTTGTGACATTTGTGGCGTTTATCGAATCAGTAAGTTTATGAAAAATTCATGTTGTATGAATGTTTTTGATTCGCATATTCGGAAATCTTTGTCTCACACTCGTGAAAAATTGACTATTATGTTTATTTTGATCGACTTCCATTTTCCAATACAAAGTTTTAACGCATTTTTTTTTTCAGCTCAACATTTTGATACTTGTGCGAGTCATAAGGGAGATTACCACACTTGTAGAACCATTAGCGGAAGACAACTACGGGGAGCAAATAAGGTATGTTTTGAAATGTCACACACCAAAAAAAAAAAAAAAGTTTTCCAAACTTAACTGAGACTTCCCATTGAGTTTTCCAGCTCCTCCTCTGGGATCATTGGGGATCGTGGAGAAGCAAAATCCACTGTTTTCCCTGGAGCCAGCCTTAATTGCTTTGTATTACCTTCCTCCATGATACTCGCTTACTTCCTTATTATACGGAATCTGTGGCTTATCTAAAATTGATAAATAAATGTGAAGAAGATAAAGAAAAGGCTAACTCTCATACCGTGTTAGAATTGTTCTCATCTTTTAGACTTGGCGTTAAAGCGGGCGTGGTGATGATTCCTCTGCTGGGTGTCACGTGGCTGTTTGGCTTTCTGTCACCATTGCACAAAGTTTTCACCTACATTTTTACCATCCTCAACTCGATACAGGTTAGCGCTAACTTTGTGATGTATGACATTGAAATAATCAGGCTAGAAAGAACAGATTTACAAATCCCTCAGTTGTCATGGTCTGACATTTTAATTATGGCAAGATCGAATCGGTCCTAAAAAAGGAAAAATAACATAAATAAGAAATAAGAAATCAGTAATTACTCTGTATAATCATTTATGATACAGAATCTCCTGCCATTTCTATGCCATCTGTTGTAATTGATAAACGTTTTAATACTACTACCACATCTACACCAAAGCTTAGGGGCCACTGACCGTCAATATCGAGAATCCGCAAGAAGTTACCAAATATGCACAATCTTCCATCACTTTACGGTGGGGGGGGGGGGGGGAGGGGCGAGAACAACGGTTGTCTAGGCGTACTTTAAACTTCACGATATTACTAAAAAAAAAGTGCAATAGAACTTTTTTTATATAACATTTGGGAAAAGGTTTATCAAAAAGGTCCTTTAGGAAAAAAGAAAATGAATTACTAAATTGATATTGTGCAACTCTCGGCGGATTCATGATATTTACGGTGAGTGGTTCTTAAATTATTAGACCAGGTTGGATTTTTTGTTGTGTTTTGTTTTTTCTCGAGGAGGCTTGACAAAACATTTGTCAACGTTCAGATTAACCAATTGTAATTACTATGAAAACTGTTAAAAAAACCCAGTTTTTTCATTCTTTTTTGCTAATTTCTTTTTAAGCTTAACCTAGTTTTACTAAAAAATGTTTTGCCGTTGTAAATGCAGCATAATTTTAAGTTGTGTTTAAGCTTTAAATTAACATCACTCTCAACTCTTCATACATTGTAAAGAAGAACCTCCATGAGTTTTTAGACCATTTTTCTGTTTCAGGGGCTCCTGATTTTTGCTCTACACTGCGTGCGAAACAGCCAGGTGAGATGAAGTTTCAAAGATATAGATTTTTCGAATAAATAGAGTTAAATAAATAAAAGTTACTACCTTGAAGATATCAATATTACACAATTGACATTTTTTTCGCTTGTCATCAACAGATTCAAGAGCGATTTAAAAGAAAGCTGAACACTGTTTTTCCATCTTTTTATACTGGAAACTCCATAACGAAGGGCTCACAAATCAATCCAAGTTTTGTTGGCGATGTGGGGGCAGCTGAGTTACAGTCTTGCCCCGAATTTGAACTGAAATAATATTCAAATAACCGAGCTTAACACGCTGAGACTAGCCGTCGAATGTTTAATGCGATCGTCAGTTTAATCTGTCGGCAAAGTCAGGTGGTTTTGCTCGGTTCTACTTATGAACAGTCTATACCAATGTAAGCCAGCTTTTCAAAGTCAGTAATCCTTGAGATTTTTCAAAATTTGATCAAACGCAGAAACGCTTCGTTCTATCTTTAATCATTGATATAAAGTAACATGGAGACTCTCGCTAAACCAATCCAAGGAAACGGTTCATTCATTGTTAATATCCAAACCAATCGAAAGAAATGGTTCATTCATTGTTAATATCTAATCAGAGGCCAGTTGTCATCCCTTCTCTTAGCGGTAAGGGCTTAATTGTTATTTCAATGACTTATTTTCAAAGGGCTCAAGGCTACTCTAGATGTGGTGTGCCCTCGTCTCGTGCATTTTGGGACTTGCTTGTCTTTAAACAGCTTTTTGTTTATCTCTAGCAGTCTTTTGATTTTTAAATCATTAGCATTATTAATTTTAATTTTTTTAGTTCTTTCTTTTAAAATCTTGAATGCCAAATATTTGCTCTTCTTACACGCGATGGCTCAGTATTTGATCCATTAACTACTAAGTAAACTTAGGGCCTCCTGTTAGACAGTTTGTTGTTATTGTAGTAATAGCAGCTGTAGGAAAGACTTCAATTAAAAAAAAGAAGAAAATGAATGAATATAATTGAACATTTAAAGTGAATCTCCACACTTTTTGGAGATAACTATCAAAATGTTTCAAACGTACTTTTCAATAGGTTTGGCACAAAACAATTGTCTTATTAGGTAATGTGATCTTTTTTTTCTTCTTCTTATCGTTTTCCAAAGAAGGTTCTAGAAACCACTTCGAGTTTCACGCGAATAGTGCACAATGCACCCTGGGCTGAGTGCGTGTGACGGTTGCTCGGTGCACTCGCCGTGTAGGTTTTTCGCTCTTGCTGATGCCACGTATATTGCTGTCTTCTAAAAAGCATTTTGATGAATACGTCGCAGATCGTCCTCATGGAGTGTTCGATCGGTGGTCAACAATTTAGAAATCAAAACCTAACGCATCGCGATATTCTTCATCTTCGACTTCACTTTCCTGTCTCCCTTCTCACGAAGAGTGCTTCGACTCTAATCTCAGAGACAGCATTATATGCGACTGTACTCTAAAAACCCTTTCAATTGTGTTCAGATATATCATTAAATGATAACCGTGTATCACGTGCATTGTTGCCACGTTACGTATTGCTGAGTTATATGTTCCGCACGCCTGGTTTTGCATTTAGCTTTCCTCACGCGTGTTGACCCACACTTTCCCTTCCCAACCCCTCCTCATGTTTATCTCGTCTTAAGTTTTCTGACCCTTTAACGGTCGATGGTCAAAACCATTAAAAACTTCACATAGAACTCGTTATCTAAAAATATTGAGAAGATAATCCCTGATTTGTAGAATTCTATGGTAGAATTGCATTACTATATTTGCTTAGATGCATTACCAGAAAAGTCCCTCCGGCAACTACAACGCGCTGCCTCATTTTTATGATCGATAGATCGATGGTAAATGAAAGAAAATGAATGGTAAATTTCGTCCTGGCGTTATGTCGTCACAACGATAAATCGAAGAGCGCCCAGTACATCATCACCAATATAGCACTCAAGTTAATTTGTAATATCTGAATTCCGCAATTTGTCGCAGAGCCAGAGATACGTCAAAATCGATTCGATACTTACACTAGCAATACACGAACCACCTTCAATTGGAAAACAAAACTGATAACGGCCCTTTCTGAGTAATGCGTCACGATTTCATTTCTCTTTCTAAAATGCATGCAATCTCTCATTGCTTCATCGGTAATACTCAAGTTCATATTAATATTGGAGATGTCTATTTTTATGCTGATGACACTACCCTATCTTTTTTTGGTGAGAGTGTAGATGCCTTCTTTTTGCCGCACTTAACATTATGGTTGACAATTACTAAATTGGAGCAAAAATATTAAACTCACAATACATCCAATCAAAACTGAAGCATTGCAAATTAGGAATCTCCTTTTATTGGACCATATTGCATTTAATAGTCTGAACATGTTTCTCAAGTGAGAGTTTCTTTTGTGCAAAAGGTTAAAGCATAAAACCAATGAAGTACCTACCTGTAAATACTTTGCAAGAGATGTTTTTTCCTCTTTGGAATCGATACGTCCAAAAGCAGCGAGAATTATTTTCAACCTTGATCTGTTTATTTCTGTTGTTAAATGTCTTTTGAATTCTCACTTGCCCTCCATTTCTTATTTTTACAAGAAGTCTGTCCTTGTATTCATGCATGAGGTTTATTTTGATTCCTTGTCTTTTTATCCTGGTGAACTGTTTTAAAAAAAAGTCTCTGGTAAATATTTACAAGCTATAAATCAGATGTTTACACCCAGACCTAAGTCTGAGCTCGGAAGAAATTCTCTAAGGCACAGAGAGCTCCTCATATGGAACTAAATGAACAAAGCGATTAATGTTTCGAGTAAAAAAAAATTTGTTGTCACTTACTAAAAAATTTGAGTGAGGACGTTTCGGTTAAAATACTATAACCTTCTTCAGCAATAACATGGCTGCGAAAACAAATGAGTACTTCAAAAAGAGCCGCAGAAAGGTCACTTGGGATTGCCAAGGGCCTTGTAAACATCTACCACTTGAGTCAGCAAATTTAATTCGAGCCAAGAGTACTTCGATCCTGAAAAACAGGAAACACTCGCGTCATCGCAACATGACAAAAGATGAATTCGAAACCTTGAAACGAGTATCAAAGGATACATCAGTTACTATCCTACCAGCAGATAAAGGTCGTGCGGTTGTCGTGATGGACAGCAGCGACTACTAACAAGAAATCAATGGACGTTTACAAGATCAGAACACTTTTTCCCATTTGTTTTTGTAGCTGTTGGATGTCCTCAGCTAACAGTTTGATTTGGATATTTGTCACATTTGTGATTACGATTGAATTTGTAAGTCTCTGATTTGCATCACTTTCTTTTGACATTACTATTTGGGATTTTAGTTTAACGCTTGGATCACTTTCTTTTGACATTATTCTTTGGGATTTTAGTTTAACATTCGATGTGCCCAACAGATATGCTTCAATACAAAATTATATTTATATCCTTCCCCTCTAAGGTCAACATTTTGATACTCATTCCAGTCGTAAGGGAGATGACCAGAATGTAGCCAAGAGGAGATAAGCAAATCCAGCTAATACGGTGAGATAGATCTTCAAAATTATGATAAAAAGAAAGACAGTTTCTGCCTGAGATTTTTATTAGAATTTTATCAAATTTTTAAATCATCCTTTTAATAATATTTGTCTTACTCATTTGTTAGTTAATATTAGTAAAACATGATTATTTCTTATATGTGCACGATCCTTCGCAGTAAAGCACTATTTGAGCAATAGTGAAAATCAGACCTGAAAGAAATTTCAGGCCTGTACGGGATTCGAACCACTGACCTCTGCGATACTAGTGCAGCGCTCTACCAATTGAACTATTGCTCAAATAGTGCTTTACTGCGAAGGATCGTGCACATATACGTTTCATAACCGCAGTTTATACATATGTTTCATATGTTTGTTGTTGTTTTATTTATCATCAACGGGTTTATGTCGAATTAATTTGATGGCCTGCTCCCAGTTGGCTTGTTAGCTCAATTGATAGAGCGCTGCACTAGTATCGCAGAGGTCAGTGGTTCGAATCCCGTACAGGCCTGAAATTTTTTTCAGGTGTGATTTTCACTATTGCTCAAATAGTGCTTTACTGCGAAGGATCGTGCACATATACGCTTCATAACCGCAGTTCATACATATGTTTCATATGTTTGTTGTTGTATGATTATTTCTGATGACCAGAAATACTTTGAGGAAGAGATGTAGTTAATAAACTTTTAACAAATACCATGTCTTAAATTTTTGCCGTACTTTAGACTTGGCATAAGAGCATGCGCTGTGATGATTCCCTTGCTGGGTGTCACGTGGCTATTTGGTCTTTTATCGCCGTCACACAAAGCTTTCGCTTACATTTTTAACATCCTCAATTCTACTCAGGTAAGTGTTTAATCCTCTTCTTTCATGAATAAATTCATCTATATGGAGTGTCTAGACTACGTATATGGATAATGTCTTTTCATGATGTAAGTTGATAATGTAGCTCCAGTAATTGTAAGTAATACAGAAGAGTATAAAACTAAAAAGAACATAAACATAGTTTCTGCTCCACTCTAACCGCGTCCCGGTTAGCTCAAAGGATAGAGAGCTGGACTGTAGTGCGGGAGGTCGAGGGTTCGAGGCCCGACCGGACCAACACTCAAGGTCTTAAAATAATTGAGAAGAATTTGCCACCTTTCTATAACATCAAGAAATGGTTAGATATTCTAGTCCTCTCGGATAGGGACGAATAAATGGAGGTCCCTTCTCCTGCGGGTTTGACGCAGGAGACGTTAATTTCCCACACACGAGATTACTGTGTGATGGATGTCTTCCCCTGGGGTGGGATGGGTGGGTTAGGACAATAGGTCCACATCAGCTATCACAGCTGCCAATTAATCAACCTGCTTAAACAAATAAATGATCTTCAACTTCCACTCATAATTAAAGAATCTATTTACGTCATTGCACTAGCTCTGAGATATTTGAAACAGAAAAAAAAAACCAACACCTTTCACTTGCCTAAATTCAATCGTATATTAAGAAAAGAAGAGATTAAGCTGGAAAATTTTTCCTCATTTAAGGGTTTCCTGATTTTTTCACTTCACTGTGTGCGAAACAGCCAGGTAAGTCATGATATAGAAAGAAAACATGTGAGTAATGAGATTTTAAAACTTGAATATCTATGCGGTTGTGCGTGTGTGTTGGGATGCTTTCTTTTGTTTAATTTGTTTCTATCTGCAGATTAAAGAGCGGTTCAACAGAAAAGTCAACACTGTTTTTCCATCTGTTAACAAAGGAAACTCTACAAAGAAGAGCTCACAGGTTAATCTGAGTGATGTTGGAGATGCGAGGGCAGTTGAACTGGGGCCTTATGATTAATATGAACTGAAAAAACACTCAACTTAGGAAAAGGGATTAGGACAGGTTGAAAATTGGAGTAAATGTTTGTAGAGTGGCAGTTGTTCCTGACAATTGCGTCAGATAGTCTAATCCATATTAAGCCAGCTTTCTGGAGTCATCCGCCTTTAGCGTTGTCTAAGTTCTCAACTAGATGCTAATAGCTTCTCTTGTTGGAGACTGAGTACCGCTAGCCTATAAAAGGTGTTAACGATATACAAACTCTTTAGAAAAGGGTATTATTGATATTTGTGTCAACGTGTCTAACCCATTTTAGACCTACTTTCTAGAGTCATAAGCCGTTAACGTTGTCTAAGCACTAAAATAGATGCAGGCAGCTTCTTTAGATGGAAAACAAGTACTTTAATTTTAGCCCATCGTTTGTGTCAACAACATGCACAATTCTTCAGGAAAGTGGGTTAGTTTATCCTAATGAAATATTTTGGAGGCCGGTTGTTATGATTCATTGTTACATTTAAG
>NC_142520.1:7992200-8027200 GCF_964205215.1 Stylophora pistillata
CACTACAACGATCGACACACGTAGAGGTTAAAATGTCGCAGAAAATGGAGATTTGTTATCAAATATTCTCTCGCATTTTATGGCCGTCAAACGTTACGGCTGTCTCACGAAACTTTATTGTTTTTTCCACCATGCGAGTAGTTGAAACTACTATTTGACTCTTCTATGTAGTTTCCGGGACGGAACGCTAGCCATATCAAATACCAAAGCATATATGGAAAGGAGAGGAAGAAACAGATAAAAGTATTCATTGACAGCATCGATCCACATTCGTGATTTTTAATGAACTAATTTTTTTTTAGGTAAAGGCTGATAGTTTCTAAAGAAACTGTTTGGGGCTGCGTCGGTGGGGGTAATGACGAAGCGAATGACGAAGGGCTAACGCTCGAAACTTCAGCTTTTATAATCGTAACGGTGGGCAATTTACCATTTCAACTTTTTTGATATATTCAAATAATATTTTTAGGGTTCCCATTACCCCACACGCCAATCCGATGGCAGTCAAGAGATAATTTAATTGCCTTGCGACGTAGATCAAGAGTTGACCATAAACGAAAGGAGACGAATATGACGGTTGACGCCTGACACCCTCTGCGTATTCATTTTATTATTGACTGTGTTTTGTATATTGTTTGGTCGTCCCCATAGTTTGTTTTTGTCGTTTGGTTCGCTTATTTCGATGCTCCCGTTTGGTCGCTTCGGTGGTTTCGCTTGTTTCTTTTCGTTTTGCTCTTTCGAGTTTTAGTCCATGCCATTCAGCTTGGCTGTTAATGGCTGTCCAAAACCCATTTTTTTTTTCATTCAAGATCGATAGGTCTGGTTAAGTGTGAGTATGTAAACATGTTTGTATTGTTGTAGACTCGCGTGTATTTGTCAGGAATAATTTCAACTGAGGGGAGGGTTGCCAGGGAGACTTCTCAAAGTCTGTGAGAACTGCAACACGGGTTCGTCTGCCGTCATTGCATTTCGATAAGGCTATGAAAACACGGAAAAAATACTTCTATTTCTCAAAATAGCAAAGTTTCGAAATAACACACCCTCTGGCCAGTTGAAGCAGTGCGCCTAACCATTATACAAATGCAAGGTGAGCAAGGCTTTGAAGCATTTCCGATATTTTTCCCCCAAATCATTTGAACTTATTTGAGTTTGCTCGACAGGAAACATTGATGAAGCTCTAAGAATTCCCGATGGGAACTTTTATTCAGTCAAGATGTGCTTACTGCACCGTCATTATTCTAAGATCATCTTTCTCTCTTTTTTTCAGAATATTGACTTTAAAATTTTCAAAAAACCTTGGGGTCTGAAACAGGTTTTTTTAATACGAAAACATTTTCTATTAGCTAATAGTTATTAACCTGTAATTTTGAAGGAAACAGCCAATCAGAAAACTATTTTGAACTACCATGTGCGTGTTTTAGAATAACAGATTACCACTGTCACCATAATATGCATGATTCATATCCACAAAGTATAGCAATGGTGCCTCGTCATTGTGAATGTAGCGATAAATTATTGCTATGAAAATAACAACTGAAGGAGGATAACATTTCGAGTAGCTTTTATAAAAAAAAACCGCTGATCAAATAACATATCTTAAACTCTTATCCCCACTATTCACGACAACGACATAAAGCTATGTGTATAATCGAAAGCCCTTGCGCGTGAAACAATCAGTCGCGTTATGTTTCTCTACACCACCTAAAGTGTGTCAATTCATGAAAGGGAAAAAGTGATCTCAGATAGATCTGTTACAAGCATTTTAGTCTGATGGCGTAATTCTCTCGAGGCAACGCATTTGGGCCCTAAAAATGAATTCACTGTTAACTGGCTAAATAAACAAAGAATGCTAGTCAGTAATTAATACTTAGATCTTTACTTTTAGCCCCGGGCTACATCATCAAGAAGAAAATATAGTTTTCGCTTTGTCATCACGCATCCCACGTTATTATGTTAAAAGAGTTGGAAAATCTGTTCTGGAACACTTTCGTACCAGTTTTATTTGTTTTACTCAGATCTTAAACGGCTACAAAAGGCATACTGCGTCTTATTTTCGCGGAGACAACTGACTTCAGTAGTTTGCATAACAATCAATTTCCCGCATAAAATGCTTGCAATTGCAATAAACAGCTGTTTCTAGCTCAAAACAACACTTTCTGTGTGACCTGTGAAAGATTTCCAAAAGATAACAATCAACGAAGCCTTCTTCAGGGATACTGGCAAGGTAAATTTGTTGCGAATCAAATGCTACAGCAATTTTGCCAAGAGTTTGCGTTTGGTTCAACTAGATTCAACTTGGCAACAGATAGTGTTTTTATTTTCCTATGAGTATTTCGATATTATGCGTTAATATTCGCTACAGTAGAAGACGTAGTCTGAATTGCAGCGTTTACGCAAAACCGTATTCAATTATGAGTAAGAAGTGAACGGAAAAAAAGAACCAAAAAGATATCGGTGTTTCGAAGGTTTTTGTGAAGTAAATGTCTCTTTTAAGAAAGCAAAAATACACTTTCGTGCGAAACAGCGATAGGAACATCAATAGAGCTCTTTGTTTTCACGATGACAACCATTTTTTCACAAAAATGCTCCAACTGCACCGTTATTATTTGAAGTTTATGTTTTCGCCTTGTTTTCAGAATTTTCCCGGAAAGTCTTAGAAACACCAACGGAAATGAAACAGGTGGTCAATTACGAAAACATATATCAACATATGTCATGTGAACTATCATGTGCGTGTTCAAGTGAAGATAAGAAACCCGCTCATTACTAGTAAAGGAAAGCATTAGCTCGTTAGTTTTAGACGATCAAATCAAACAGAGTTTTTTGACTTACTATGCCTAATTTTATATCGACGAAAAAATTAATGTGTATCATTTAGAAAAATTTGTGGAGTATGAAAAAAAAAACAGGCACAGTCTGTGGCTTTGCACCACTAAGCCGTTATATGTGCTAATATTAATAAAGAGAAAAAATCTTCATTGATACACCCGTTTTCATTGGAGTTATTATTATCGCGAAGTGACTTCTGTTATGCTTACGCTCTGAAAAGACTTAAATCTTTGTAAACTGGCTAAATAAACAAAGGGTAGCAATGATCATTGATGAATTTTTGTTAGCATGACTGCTAACGAAACTTAATATCTCTGCCCTGAGGCTACATCATTTAGAAAAAAAAAAGATTAAAACAACTTTCTGCTCTGTCATTACACGTCGCGTGCAACCCTATGGAGAGAGTCCTAAAAGTTATGCTGGAACGCTTTCTCGGCAAGATAATTTCATTTTGATCATGTTTGTTTTCCCTAAACCTCAAACGGGTGTTAAAAGGAGAAATGAGAGTACATTTTAACCGGAAAGATCTGATGTTAACGATTTGCATAATGGTCAAATTGCCGCATATGCCTACACTCAAAGCAGCTGGTTCCAACTAATCTTTTGATAGGTTGTAAAAAGATAATTCTCACAAGCCTTTCATACCGAGAAAGAACATTTTGAAAGATCTTCAGCGACAGTAAATTTGCCTAAAGGCTCTCTTTGGTTCAGTTGACAGTTCCTCAACGCATACAATGGAAAACAAAATGACGATGACCAGAAGCTTCCATTTATGGGGAATTCTCGTGTTATCAACAACTCTCCTGAGTGAGTGCGAAAGTTGTTTTCAAAAGATTTATATTCTTTAATATATATCATAAGTATACCCGGATGAGCCGAACCATGGCTTTCCGAATAGTGTTCGCAAATAACAAAAAAGCAAAACAGATAAAGAAAAATTGAGTGAAACCACCTGAGAGCGCTAGAACTAGAATGGTGTTAATTAAACAAGTTTGCCCTTCATCACAGTTGACAAAGGCGACTTCCATTAGGAAGCCAATACAAACGATTTTAAGGGATATGCTTCAAGGAGCTAATTTAGCAATGTATTCCTAAGCTCCAACCTTTTAGTCTAATTTAACTCAGGAGTCTTTCATAAAATATGTAAAGTTTTTGCGCAAATACGCAAATGGTGATGGTATAGTTTAAGCCCATTTTTTCACTTGAAATGACATGAGAACTCTGGGATAACCAGTGAATAGTAGTTAGCGTTTGTGAACATATGAAAATCATATATGTGAACTGCGGTTAAAGAAATTACTACGAGAACGATCTTCGCAGTTATAAACACTACTTAAGCAGTAGGGTCTGAAAAAAAAAAAAATTACCAGGCCTATGCGGGATTCGAAACCATGACCTCTACGAAACCGGTGTAGTACTTTACCAACGAGGAGCCAGCTTTTCAAAACCTCTCATAATTCAACGATTCTAGTAGCTAAGCAACTATATCTCTAGTCTTCTTTTAAAATGGTTCAATGTAGTTTTTCTATTGCATTTTCAACTTTTATTTTGGTCCTAAGTAGCTACACTGATTTATTTTTCTTATGAATTCAGTCGAATAAACAACAGTGGTTAATTCAAGCTTTTCGTCAAAAATATTTTTGATACTCAGGGATAAAATGGACGATATGCAGAAATATACTTGGTATTTAGAGAAAGCATATTTCTAGACATTTATGTTACACAGCTCAATTATGGGAGCACGGCGTCATTCTTTACTCTAGCCTAGAGACACCTGCAAAATGGCACAAAAAGAGGATATATTTCCGGGCATACTGATGATGCATAATTCATCGTACTACACCCCTGGAAAGGAGCGGCCTATCCTTGTCAAAACTAAATAGATAAACATATATATATATATATGATTATAACAAACTGGTTCAAGACTTGTGGATTAAAATCGAGCTTTTGGCATGAATAATAATGTTCCTTTCGTCGGCGGTGATGTTGTCAAATTCAGATGCGAAGTTGAGTGCTTTGTTTAGGAGATTAAGGTTGATGTATGGGTAGAATTCTTCTATGCCGAAGCAGATGAAGTTAGAAAGGCGAGAACTGTACTAAAATTTCCAATCAACGCTGAGACTGGGACCTTTGATGCCCGCCCAATTTGAAAAAATTATCCACATTAATTATAGTTTATTCTTTTTTTGGAGTGAAATTCCTGGCGCTTATTCAAGCCTTCAAGTCAACGCTGGTTCCTTAACATTTTCAATGAATTCGACAATTTTTCCATTTCTTTTTATTGTGATAATTTGTCGCGTAGTAATAACTGTGTTTGTTTATATGTGTCATCACGCCCTATATGAATCTATTTAAGGAATTTGTAACTCATTGTATTACAACTGATGAAAGTCTCGGACCGAAACGTATTTTATTAAACTTTCTTAGACTTGTTATTTGAGTATATGTCTTTCTTAGCTCGAAGTTGTCCGTCCTCGTGTACTACAATATTTTTCTTATATATATATATATATATATATATATATATATATATATATATACAGATATATATAGAAGTAGAAGGTTGTAAGGGGTCCCACAAACAATGCTGATCAGTCTCAAGCGCGCTGCCTGGAGGATCACTGAAGCGATCGTGGGCTCTTGAAGTAAGGTAAATAAGAGCAGAAATGTAATGGTCAAGAGGCCAACTCCAATGTAGCTTTGTTGGTTTAATAGCTCGACGTTTCGACCGTCTCGGTCTTCCTCAGGAGCACACTAATTACATGAACAATATTCAAATTTAAAATTCGTGTCAACAGTAAACATGTCATGACGTAATAATATCAAAAAATAGAATAGATAACAGCGAAACGTGTCATGGTGTCTAAAATAGATAAATTAAAGTAGTTATAATTCATGTAGTAAGCTTATTGATAGTAGGATTGAGTCCTAATATCCAATAATTTTCTCTTGCTTTTCTGATTTCTTGATTTTGACTTCTAACTTTTTCAATAACCGTAAGTTTAAGATGGTCGACGCCACAGTTCTGCTATCGGCGATCGCAGTGTTTTGTGGGTAAGCATCTGTGTTAAATTACGCCCTTTTCGATAGGCAACGAGAGGTGTTTCTTTGAATATGGCCTGTGTGTTGGACGATGTCAAGAGTCTTTGATGGTGCTCCTTGAGGATTTTGTGGATGTTTGGCAGTGCTGGGTTGTAAGTTATTACAAGTGGTACACGGTCAGTGGAGGAAATAGGTTTGCTTGTGAGCGCTTCCTGCCTTGATGTTCTCCTTGCTTTCATTATACATTCCTTAATCATATTCAAAGGCCATATTCAAAGAAACACCTCTCGTTGCCTATCGAAAAGGGCATAATTTAACACAGATGCTTACCCACAAAACACTGCGATCGCCGATAGCCTCTGACACAGCCCCCTCCACTGATGAATCCCCACACGGTATAAGCAATCCACACATTCAAGTTCCATCTAACACTACCTGTACAATCTGTGGTCGATCATTCCAAACTAACAAAAACCTCAAAAGTCATTTCTTTCATGAACATAAAAAGCAGAAACCATTGCAATCCACTAGTCCCGGATTCTGGCCCTGTAGGGCTGACATAAGATGCAACTGCTGCAAAACATACGGGCAATTTACAGGGTCAGTTAAAAGCAGCACTATAGGAGAAACGATAACACTGCGACAACACACGTCATGCAAGACTAGCAATGTAATATACCTGATTGAATGCAGCAAATGTAACGATCAGTACGTAGGCGAGACAGGTCACCCAATTCACCACCGTGGCAATCAGCACCGTAGCGACATCAAGGGCGGACATAAAAACATACCCTCTGTCAGACATTTTAAGAACTGTGGCGTCGACCATCTTAAACTTACGGTTATTGAAAAAGTTAGAAGTCAAAATCAAGAAATCAGAAAAGCAAGAGAAAATTACTGGATATTAAGACTCAATCCTACTATCAATAAGCTTACTACATGAATTATAACTACTTTAATTTATCTATTTTAGACACCATGACACGTTTCGCTGTTATCTATTCTATTTTTTGATATTATTACGTCATAACATGTTTACTGTTGACACGAATTTTAAATTTGAATATTGCCCATGTAATTAGTATGCTCCTGAGGAAGACCGAGACGGTCGAAACGTCGAGCTATTAAACCAACAAAGCTACATTGGAGTTGGCCTCTTGACCATTTCATTTCTGCTCTTATATATATATGTTGAGTTACAAAAATACGAAAACTACGTTTTCATCCCCACAGGCCGGTTTCGTGACTGTTCACTCATCAGGAAATTTTCTTGATAAGAGTATTCGTAGCCATCGCTTATATACTATACGAATTTGCATAAGAGGCGTGGCGATAGAATTAAATGCGTTGTTCGGTTATTACGCATGCATGCGCAGTATCGATTCGTTTCTCTAGCGGCATGAGGACACCAGTTCATTATGCTCACTGAGTGATGATAATTCAGGTCGGCAGCGATACCATACAACAAAACGTCTAATAAGATATAGTACAATATGTTTATGTGCTCACTTTGCTGTAGCGGTGAATTCCATGAAAACTATAAGCTCCTCGTATTCAACAATTGCCTAAATCTTTGTATCAGCGAAAGTCTTTCCTGACTCTTCTTCTTGTCCTAGTTATTGTCATGACTGGTAATCATCATTTGTGTTACTTTATTTATTAATTTTTTTTTTCAGGCCTTGGGCTGGGCGATGATGTATGCAACCAAAATATATGTACATCGGATTGTCATAAAAAATATATTAATGAAACTCCTTGCAATCCACTTCAGTGTTACAGTGGTAATAATTCTTGTTTTATGAAATGCAAGACGACAGGGTGCAAACAGAATTGCAACAATGCAGTTCAATTATGCGAGATGGATCTGGAATGCAGCGAAGGGGACTGTGAACAAACTTGCAATGCTAAAACATGTAAACTGAACTGCAGTGGAGGAAAGTGCAAAAAACAGGAATGCTCTGAGGAAGTAAAAATATGTGAGATGGGTCAAGATTGCAAAGAAGGGGATTGTGAATAAACCTGTGGTGCTGAAAACTGCAGTCTGACTTGCAGTGGGGGAAAGTGTAAATTACAAGAGTGTCAAGATGAAGGAGAATTATTTGCAATGGATCTGGAATGTAGCGAAGGGGACTGTGAACAAACTTGCAAGGCTAAAACATGTAAACTGAGCTGCAGTGGAGGAAAGTGCAAGAAACAGGAATGCTCTGATGAAGTAAAAATATGTGAAATGGGTCTAGATTGCAAAGAAGGAGATTGTGAACAAACCTGCGATGCTGAAAAATGCAATCTGACTTGCAGTGGGGGAAAGTGTAAATTACAAGAGTGTCATGATGAAGGAGAATTATGTGCAATGGATCTGGAATGTAGCGAAGGGGACTGTGAACAAACTTGCAATGCTAAAACATGTAAACTGAACTGCAGTGGAGGAAAGTGCAAAAAACAGGAATGCTCTGAGGAAGTAAAAATATGTGAAATGGGTCTAGATTGCAAAGAAGGAGATTGTGAACAAACCTGCGATGCTGAAAAATGCAATCTGACCTGCAGTGGGGGAAAGTGTAAATTACAAGAGTGTCATGATGAAGGAGAATTATGTGCAATGGATCTGGAATGTAGCGAAGGGGACTGTGAACAAACTTGCGATGCTAAAACATGTAAACCGAACTACATTGGGGGGAAGTGCAGAAAACAGGAATGCTCTGATGAAGTAGAAATATGTGAAATGGGTCTGGAGTGCAAAGAAGGGGATTGTGAACAAATTTGCAGGGCTTAAAAATGCAATCTGACCTGTATTGGGGGAAAGTGTAAATTGCAAAAGTGTCACGATGAAAGAGAATCGTGTGCAATGGATCTGGAATGTGGCGAAGGGGATTGTAAACAAACATGCGATACTAAAACATGTCAACTAAACTGCAGCGGGGGAAAGTGCAAAAAACAGGAATGCTCTGATGAAGTAGAAATATGTGAAATGGATCTGGAATGTGGCGAAGAAGATTGTAAACAAACTTGCGATGCTAAAGCATGTAAACTAAACTGCAGCGGGAGAAAGTGTAAAAACAGCATTGCAGCAATGGAGTACGAGTGTGCAGCATGCATTGTAACGCTATCGATTGTACACAAACGTGCGACAGTCCCACATGTCACATGGCAAGAAGCTGGCCTAGCAATTCTCAGGATGGGGTCATATGTTCTGGGAATGGTGGATGCTGTGGAAGTCTCATTCCTAATTACGACTCATTACCTTTCACGGAGGGAGTCTATCATACCCTCTGTGACATGGGTAAACAATGCAGTTGCTTTAAATGTCTAAATGGCTCCTGCAGCACTCCAGATTTATACCGCTCGATTATCATCACACCTGCCTTTTCTACAACGGATCGAGTTTTTTCAACTCAAATTCCAATGCTGCAACGAACAGGAAACTCCCATACTTTTTGTGAGTAAAATTAACTAAGTGAATACTGAATATACCGTAATATTTTTTTACGACGAAGTGTCCGCGATTCTTCATATAAGATAGTGCATTTTTAATGGTTCTTACTCCAAATGCCTTGTGCTTAACGATAACTTTCTAATTATCGCTTTCATTTCATTTTGACAATTTGCTTTTTCCTCAACATTTAGCTCTTTTGCAAATATCGTCGGCGTCACTGTTACCTTTACTTTTACCATCACCATTATCATCGTCTTCAGCATTGTCATTAGGTGTGGAAGCATCAGAAACGGCAAAATCAGAATCAACCCTATCATCAGAATCAGCCCAATCATCAGAATTAGTATCAACAAAACCATCAGTATCTTTATCATCACCATCTTTATTAATAGCAGCAGCAGTATCGTCATTAGGTGTAGAAGCATCAGAAACTGCAGAATTCAAATTTAACCCATCATTAGAATCAGTATCAAAAAGATTATCAGTTTCTTTGTCATCAACATCATCATCGCCAGCAGCAGCATCGTTATTTCCGTCACCATCGTCATCTCCGCTATCATCAACTTGGAATATTCCGTCATTGACATTGGAAGCACTGAGAGATTTGGTAGGTACATGAGTATTGTAATTCCTCTTTCTCTTTGTAATTATAATTATCATAGCCTCTGCCAATCGCCAACCTTCTCGTGTTTCTTCACCACAGGCAAATGACTCTATTTCTAAACTCACTGAAATAGATATCAAGAGAAACAATTCTTTGAAGGTATTATTGCACGTATTGCTCATCTATCACATGATTGATATAATATTTCGATATTAAATATGCAATAGCTTCAAAAATGACGTCTCCAACTGAACGCAGCAATTCGTAAGCTTCAAAGGTCTTTTAAACATGGACCGAAGCATACATTTTATTTCAATGCATCCCTGTCTACATGGGTTTTTTTTTAATGAAAATTGAAATAAAATGTAGACAGGGATATGTCTTCTGAAGAAGAGCAGCTCTTTCACTTCAATACTACGATGATGGTGATTAATTTCGATCTTGATTTGTCAAAAAGCCTTTTTATTTCTTAAAAGAGAGCCAACGGGACTGCGAGTCTCCACTAAAAGCCACTCATTACTTGCCAACAATTACACTATCAATACAAGCCGGGAGTAGTCCTCATTACCAACATTATTACTTTCGTCAAAGTTTTGATCTGTAACTTCAAGCTGATTTTGTTGAGGTAAATATATTGCCAAGTACCTCAATTCATAGTAACATAAATAACGGTATTTTTGTCCTCACAGGAGGCTGTGCGTGTATTTCAACACTTCACCGATAACCTTCTGAACATCACGAAACCCCATGCAGGCCAACTGAGTAATAAAGAAGATGAAATAAAAATAGGATCCATATTTGAGGTGGCAGTCGCCTTCGAGGAATTTGCTCTTAATTATGGTAAATACCATCTGAGTGGAACGAATCCATCTGCAAAAATCACTAGTCAAAACATGGGTGAGTTGAAATATTCATAGATTTTCTGATTGATTAACTAGTGACTGACTAACTGACCTATCGACTAATTGAGTGCTCTGTCTACTGCCTGGCTAAATGAAATACATACAAATAGAAGCCGTAAGAACACAGTAAGTTAGCCTGTTTCTCATCTCAAAATTTAGTTTGAGTAGGTGCATCGAAGAAAGTGCTCTATTAACTATTTGGTTTTGTTCGTGCTGTTTGTTTCTCTATTCTTAACATATCAGAACAACAGTACATATTAAATTTTGGTGAAATAAACCAGGATCGCGTTTAAGTTTTTGTAATGTTGTAATGCTTTCCAGATCTTAGATCACGCCTGTACGTGTTTCCAACTCAAGATAAAAGAAGCTATTCACATTCAAAGAGAAAAACCTTCTTTGAATCAACAATTACATCATGTAAATCTAACGCTATCCTTATAATTTTCACATTGTCACGTTTTCTGTTCTTACTAGCTTAATTAGCATGTACTTATAAATTCAACTTGTAACGCTTTGTTAATCAACTGAAGATGACAGAGGTTTCTGTCGAAACATGTCTTTTAAACTAAAAATTTTTGTCGTTTTCTTGAAATTTATGTGCGTACAAAATAAGATAATATTAAAAAATGTTAATAATGATAATAATAATAATAATAATGATAATAATAATGATAAAACTTCCACATATGCTAATGTTATCTCACAATTCCAATCATCATCTAACATTTAGGCTTCTCCTTCTTCCTTCTTACAGTTGTGGCCATTAAAAAAGGTTATCACTATGGGACTGACTTCTTCCTCAAGGAGGAAGAATGGCAAGCTAGTATTAATATTTCTGCAAAAGATTTTGCTGAGAATGGTTTGTGCTAACCAAATTTTTAACTCTAAATTATACAATATCTTGTTTTGGATTTTGCTCCATTATTTATTCTTTTACGGTTAATCAACAAGCAAAATTTAACTGAAAATGATGACATAGCTAAGAAGATACTAACGTCCAGATAAGTCGAAACCCATCGTTAATTACACTGTTAAACCCACAGAAAGTTCGAGGTTAATGACCTAGTTGAGACGTTGGAGGAAAACTCGAAAAATGTGTAAATCACTTGCGTCTGGCTCGTGGCGGATTTGGAATACGTGTAAAGCTGGACTGATATCATGGTATGGGGTTATACAGAAGACATTTTAACACAGGCTAATTTTTTTGTTTTTAGGGTCAGTGGTTGTTGGGTGTGTGTACAAAGATCTCCATGGATTACTGCTGAGAAACAAATCCATCCGGAAAGAAACTGATGGTCCAAGGTGACATTAAAAGATAAAATATTCAAAGATTACTTCGTGCCTAACGTGTTTATATTGAATGGCCCGCGTTTTTTGAGTGCGTCTGAAGACAATTTCCAATTGTCATGTTGCTCTTTAAACTCTCAAAAAACACAAAAAGAACTTACTTTTTATCCACATATTTTAGAAAACGGAGTTCTCCAATATAAAGTTAATGGGTACCACAATGCATTGCCACGAAGCTTTACAGCATACTGAGGTACGGTTACTGTGAAAGCAACATGAGTAATTTTTAGAAGGATTTAATTTTATTTACAGGTACGTGAACACTAAGATTGTGACAGCAGCTATGAATCCCAAGCCCGAACAACTACGGCAAGATGTCATCTTGAGGTTTAAAAACCTGGAGGTAGCAGTATGAACATCGAAAGATCATTTCAGATCGTCTGTGTTGTGTTGGTTGGCTTTTAAGAGAATAACGTAATATAAAAATATTTTTATAGGTTGTTGACAAAATAAAGCATTGCGTGTTTTGGAGTGGCTTCAAAATAAGGTAAAGCATTTCTATGATTTACGATTGGTTGAAAGAGCATATTTCATCAGAATACAAAGCTCGTAGCTAAAGTTTTCGCATTATTTACCAGTTTGTATGATGACCGACAATTACTACTGCGTTTCCCCCTACACTTCTCTCGTGCTCTAGCCGCTTCCTGCTTACTTTACAATGGGACAGAGCACAGCCAAGGCTTCTTTATTTGCTGAATACATTTATTTCCTTAACATGATTTAAGATCATATATTTCTTCAGTCCAAAGTTGAGTGTAGGTATTGGAAATTATCACTCGAAGA
Organism: Stylophora pistillata; assembly: GCF_964205215.1. Taxonomy (NCBI): domain Eukaryota; kingdom Metazoa; phylum Cnidaria; class Anthozoa; order Scleractinia; family Pocilloporidae; genus Stylophora; species Stylophora pistillata. Next base: position 8,005,138 of record NC_142520.1, read on the forward strand.
ATCTTTCGCAATGTATTTTTATCCCGGTTAGCTCAATTGGTAGAACGCCGGACTGTTGTGCGGGAGGTCGTAAGTTCAAATCCGGCCTGACCACTCAGGGTCTTTAAATAACTGAGAAGAAAGTGCTGCCTTTGTAATGATATCTGCAAATGGTTAGACTTTCTAGTCTTCTCGGAGAGGATAAATAGAGGTCCCGTCTCCCAAGCCCTTGTATGTGATAAGAAATCTTGTGGGACGTTAAAGAATCAACACACTGTTCGAAAAGAGTAGGGCACGTAGTGCCCGGTGTTGTTGTCTATCTTTGTGTAGTGTCTATCAAATTGATGCGGGGTACTGCGCCTTTCAATATTGTGTAGAAAAGGCGCAATATAAATAAAGAATTCATTCACGAATTCATGATGTCAGATTGCATTGTCGGTGACGATTCTTGACGTTTTGATAATCTGAGGTGAAGTCTGAGCGATCAATTCTCTTGACCTAGGCTAGAATTGTAATAGACTTAAACTCTTTATCTGATTAAGGTGGTTACCATATTCTTGCTGTCATTGAGCTTAACGCTTTTACTGCCACCGAGTTTCAGGGGGAACACTTTCGGAAGCTTTATACGTTGTTATTTGTTTATTTCTGTTACCAACGCTATCTTTATTTGGAACACACGTTTCTTCTTGTCTTCCTCCAAGATATGCATTTTTGTTAGTTAGTATCACCGAAAATATATTGATGGTTTTTTTCTCTGAAATACCAAAACAAAGGCAGTGAAAACCGTAATTGATGTTTGAAACCTTGATTTTTTTGTATAAGATCATCTTTCTCATTTGTAACATAATTTTTTAGTCCAGACGGGTTTTCAGAGAAGGGTTGTTATGTGGATCCATCGAATAGCAATTCCGAAGAGACAGTTTGCAGCTGCAGTCATTTGACTCATTTTGCTGTCTTAGTGGACTTCAGCGGTGGCACAAAGGTAATATTTTTCTTAAGTTACTTTCAAGTAATAGGTCCGTGTGGTCAATTAATGTATCGTCCTCTTTTTTATGTTTATTTGTGCCACAGCTCTCCACCAAGGACATAACTACTCTGGAGATCATCACGTACGTAGGATTGAGCCTTTCTATTATCGGAATGCTATGGACAATAACTCTGTATTTTTTCCTCACGTAAGTATTGTAATCAAAAGATCGGGAAAATACATTAATAGATACATTTTTTCACGCCGACTACGATTGGAAAGGCCTAGGTGTTAATTAGAAACTAAATCTGCACAGCAGGTTGTGGGCGTCTCTCGTTATCATTGACTGTCCAAGCTCACCTGCGTACTGTAATTAATCTCTCTTGCTTCCTTCCACGTGGTTTTGTTTTTTTTTTCTTTGTTTTTGTTTTTTGGTGCTGTATATTACTTTTGATTTTACCAGAGATGCCCGTCAACCTCTGTCTCAAATACGCTTAAGCCTTGCTGTGGCTTTAGGAGCTGGACAAATAATATTTCTTACTGGAATAAATGCCACGGAAAACAAGGTGGGCGGCTTTTCTGTTTTGTAGAATATATTCAAAGATATTATAATCGAACAAAACAAAATAAATAACGACATATGTTGCTGTTTTCGTTTCCACTTTGTGTAGGCTGTGTGTGTCACAGTAGCAGCTCTTATGCAGTATTTCCTGATGGCTGCTTTCTGTTGGATGCTGGTCGAGGGAATTTATCTCTACCTGTTTGTTGTAAAAGTTTATAACATCAACACCAAGATGCACGTGTATCACGTCATGTCATGGGGTACTTTGTTTTTACAGCTAAACTTACCTGATACATTCACTGTTGTAAATTGTGTCTTTAAATATATGAATCATTTTAAGTCATTTTTTTTCTGTAAAATTGTGCAATAGGTTTGCCCCTAGTTATGGTGGTACCATTTCATTGTGTATCGCTGCTGGGAAAGAAGGGATAAAAAGCTATACCAGTGACAAACTGTAAGAGGCGCAGCTTTCTTTCTCTTTTTATCTTCTAATTCTTCTTTTACATTGTTAATTTTGTTTGCTGAAGTTTTGGCCTTTTTTATAATTTGCTTTGGTATCCTTACTAACTTTTCTTAAACTCCTTCTCATAAGGATGTCAATATTGTCAATTTTTCCAGATACTCTGACCAAGGCTGGGCAGAGAAGAGAAAGAGAAATTAAAATGACCAATCTTCCAAACACTTTTAATCAAATTATTATTTAGTCCATATATTTACTTTTTGTCACATTCCCTTTTTTCTCCATAATCTTCCCTTCCGATCGTTACCCTATTCTTATCATCACATAATCATAAAAATGCAGTATCATTTTGTAAGTTCTTAAGAGCTGCAGTTCGTATGTTCACATTTTTATTTTTACTTTAGTTTTATTTCAATTTTCCTTTCTTCATTTTAGTTGTTGGATGTCGTCAGAGAACAATCTGATTTGGATATTTGTCACATTCGTGATTACAATTGAAGTGGTAAGTTTCTGATACGGGTTATTCATTTTTCTCCTCATATCATCGTCGGTGATTTTAGTATTTGACTTGAAATGTGCAACACCCATACCCTAATGCAAAGATTTTCAATAATTTCCTCGCTTCAAGATCAACTTGGCTATACTCGTACGAGTCATTAAGGAGATGACCAGTATGCAGCCAACAGGAGACAAGCAAAGTCAACAAATACGGTGAGATAGAGCTTTTATATTGAACAGAACTGTTTTGATGTAATTTTAATAGTTTACGTCTAGCTGCCTCAAGGTTTTGTTGAAATTGATCAGGTTAGCACAAATGTTTCTAAGGGTGATATGCATTCTATTAACCCGCATGTTTACGCCCCTCAGAATTGGCATTAGAGCATGCGTGGTGATGATTCCCCTTCTGGGTGTCACGTGGCTATTTGGTCTTTTGTCGCCATTACACATAGCTTTTTCCTACATTTTTAACATCCTCAACTCTACACAGGTGAGTATCAAATATTATCATCTCATAATTTTATACATTAACTTATCAGTGTCTAGATCACTTTATACTATAGTAAACATAGAAAGCATCTTCTGATTGGTCAATTCCGTTTCCAAGCGGATGCTTAATCAAGTTATAGCGTTTGGCATGGGATTTATGAGCTTTCCTCGCGTTGTAACAATATCCCGTATGGCTTTTTCACGTTTAGTAGGGTCCGGGAAATGCGTTCTATCGCCTAGCTATAACCAAACATTTTATTGTGATAATATGAAACTTGTAATTTTAAACCAGACAGAACAGAATTAAATTAAAGTTAAAAAAAAATAGCGATTCCCCTGTTTATGAGATTCTCACGACTCCAGAAGTAATTTGATTTCTCTGTGTTTTTTTTTTTTTTTTTTGAGACCTATGAAAAAAAATAATAAACCTTTAATGCAGTTATCTCTAGTCATATCACAAATCACAATTTATCTGAAAAACAACTTTTTTTTTTTAAGGGTTTCCTGATTTTCGTTCTTCACTGTTTGCGAAACAGCCAGGTAAGTTAATTTGAAAAATCATACATATAGTGTAGAGAATGTGGTTTTCAAACTTAAATATGCATTGGAATTTTTTTTCTTACTTTACATGTCTATCTGCAGATTCGAGAGCGATTCAAAAGAAAGGTGAACACCATTTTTCCATCTACAAACAGTGGAAACTCCACAAAGAAGAGCTCACAGATTAATCCAAGCGATGTTGGTGATATGTGGGTAGCTGAATTGCAGTCTTGCAATGAATTTGACCTCAATGAAAAACCCTCAACTTGAAGGAATAGATTCAACAGACCGAGTACAAAAGTCAACTGTCTCATTGTTCGATACGATCATTCTGAGCACGGTAGTTAATCTATAGCGACTGTTTATTTTCGATCTGTAAATAAAATGTCGGTAGTTGCGATTACACCTTTAGCTGGGTAAATAAATCGTTTATACGATGTTAGCCACTACTGATATCTGGATCAAGGATTCTAATTCGGTGATAAGGCGACTTGCCAAAGTCGACAGCCTTTAACGGTTTTTTTTTTAAGCCAAGTGCTAGAAATGTAAATTTTTCAAAAGAAAAGTATTTGAGGCTGGCTGTCGATCAAGGTTAAAATTCTTCACAGTCTTTTCTTCACATATTTGTGTATCCGTTCATCTTATGATTGCCCCAAACTATTTAGTTGGAATGTGGGGGTAATTTGTATGATGCATCATATCGAGGCTCATTATGTCTTCAAACAGTGCTCTGTTTAACTTTGATTATGATACGCATTTTATTGTCTCGTCTTTGAATTCTATTATGCAATTTTTTTGCTTATATTTAACAAATGGTAGACACCACAGCGTACACTATTGAGTTATGGATGCACACGGGAGGTTGCTAAGCACGAAAGAAGCGCAAGAGTCGCTCGAGGCGATAGCCGAGAGCGACTCTAGCTTCTTGAGTGCTTAGCAAACCTCCCAAGTGCATCCATAACTCAATAGTGTACGCTGTTGTGTTTACCATTTGTTTTATAACATAACATTGATACATTGTAGCTAAAGAGTTCCCTTTTATTTAACAAATCTTACGTGACCAGAAAAAACAAGTGCTCGTGGAAAAATAGTCTTTGCATTTGCTCACGTCAGCAGCGTACACCCATGGGCAAATGGAGGACGCTAAATTGACCAATCAGAGCGCGCGCTTTACTCTGGTTATGTTATAATGCATGATGGTGTCACCTTTTTCTAATTTTTGAGGAGTTAAACTCCCTGTAAAATACCAAATACTATTTGCATTTGTAATAATAGTAGTTACAGCTGACTGTTAAATTTTATCATGAATAAATGAAAGGACAAATAAACAGATGAAATAATTACAAAAAAACGAAAAAAGGGGCAGTTCTGTGAATGATCAGTTCCCGCGGCATCGCTCAAACGTAGTACCCTTTCCGGTCACAATCCTTCGATCACTTTGGATTCAAAGGAAGAAATTGAACTTATTTGAAATTCATTGAAACAAGTCCGATTTACAGCGCTGTGAAATAGAAATGTAGACGAAAATTGACAAATATCACGTTTTCTTCTTCCGATAAATCGAGAGCAAGGATTTAAATCATAAGATGCCTAGCAGTCCAATCAGACCCTCTCTGTGACTGCAATTTTTTTCCTTTTTTTCCTTTTTTTGCTTTGTTTGTTTTGTTTTGTTCCGTTATCTTCTCTTTTTTTGTTTGTTTTAATACTCAGTCAATATAGTCAGCGCAGTAAATTAACAACTTCAGGCGCCTGGCATGTTAGATGATGATTTCCGCTGCTAAGAGATCGTCCGAAAAAGGAACAATTGGCCAAAAAGCAAGCTTAGAGGGCAAATGTGGACATGAAGATACATCCTATTATTTTTTATATTGCGCATCAATAAAACAGTTTTGTGACCTTGTTTATGGTCCTAAACAGCATTTGAAACCGGCTTTTTCAGATTACTATGGCTGGGTACTATAAAACAATTTTTTTTCTTCCATATAAAAAGGTGAAACTCTTAGAGTCTGCTCTTTTCCGCTGGTCTATTTACTACTTTCCGGGAGGCTAATCTGAAGACAAATACCGACGCCGACGGGCTGAGGTTATTGCTTGAAAACCGTCATTTTCATTTTGCATTACATGGCGAAACTAGCTAGTAAAATATTGCAAAAACGAATGGGTGGGTTTTAGAGTGAAATGACCTTGAGATAGTTTTGATGACTAACCCATTTTGTGTTAAAGGTCGTAGTGGCATTGCTCAAGGGTTCTGATCGGCATACCTTGGAATTCCAGAGTGAAGCATCCAGAGAAAATGATGGAAATAATATCGAAATACTTTTAGAGAAGACCAGGGTCAAAATGGCAGAGAAAGGTAAGCCAGCACAGTTATTTGAGCCGTGAGGATCCTTTGAAAATTAGAAATTTGATTTAAGTAGAACCATATTTTTTCCGTGTCAACTGGTGTTATGTTAATGCTCTAAAAAAACCGAAATTTTTGCTTAAATAGCTAAGTAAACAGACTCACAGTGAATAGTTGACTGCAAGAGTTACATTTGCAGTTCCTGTTGTATTTGATACCAAAAAGTTACTATCTCGAGCTAGACTTTACGATAAATTTCTATTCCATTTTATTATTTTGAAAGCTTAGTGAAGAAAAGAGTCAGTATCTTTCGATATTAATTGGTTATTTTTTCACTTTTGTATTAAACAGGTGCAAAGGATTCTTAAAATTGAATTTAACCGGAGACTAGATTTCAAAAATTTGCATTACATTTAGTTTCATGCATAATGAGTTAGCAAAAGAAGGCTGATTTGGACTCAAAACAACACATGCGGAAAGCTTTTCCTTTTAGCGGGAGACTGATCTAAAGAGAAGATGTTAAAAAATAAATTCCTATTGAACTGATAGTGTGAGAGGGAGCTTTATACTAATGCTCACCTTATAAAAATTGGGAAAAAAAAACAGAATTTGTTGAACGTAACGGTGACAGAAACTTTAACCACACGGAAAGAGAGATGTTGACGAAAGTATGTCAGATATGGGGAACAGTTCTAGTATCAATAACCTGATGGGTGAGTACCAAAGTTCTTTTATAAACATAAATTTAGTTCATTTAGTACCACAAGCATACTCCGAAAAGAATAACTTCATTAGAGTTCCCTAATAGGACTCGAAGATTTTGCCCTCACGACGGCCTCTGGAGAAAAATAAGGACGGGGAGAGAGATAAAACCTTTGAAGTTCTCATCTACCTGTATTACGAGGACGTAATTTGAGAAACCGGTGTATTATTATTAATGAGCTCAGTATAGATAACTCATGTTAGCTAGAAGCCCAATTCAACTTAAGTAGATTTTTAAGGTGAACATCTTTCGCAGCCATGTAAATTAAGGTTTATTTCAAGCCTGTTGAATTAGATCAAAGATATGGATTCTGCGGAATGATCAAAATAAACGCATGCGTACTGGACAACTTATCTAAACTATATTTTGAAAAAACACAAATTGAGGACTCTGCGAGAAGACGGATTGTTATTCTCCTTTCTTTCTTCTTTCTGAATTCTCAGCTTTTATCTCTTTGTTGATTTATCAACCTCCTGTCGTTGTGCAAATGACAGTTGAAAAATTGACACTGTTAAGCAGAAAACATTGTACCTCTCCAGTAGTGGTGACCTAACTGTAAAACTTCTCACAGTAATTTTTAGAATTTGGAAAGAAAATCCATTGTAGATAGACTTCAGACGCTAATCCCATAGGAGCCGTCTACAAGGCAGTCCCCCCTAAAAAAAAATTTTGTTCATAAATTTCCCGTGAAGGACTTAAAAAAAACGCTGAGACGTTTTACTTCCACCTGTCTCAAAATGAGAGCTGAAGTTTATTCTGGAAAAAAATGTTGTTTCCCTTGCTATATCTGATTTCTTAAAAAATGAAAGTGAATAAAGAAACTGATATATAATGTTTTTTTGCAGATGAGTTCAGCACGTGAGAAGACACACGGGTCTTGCTCTGTAAGTATCTCGGAGAGCTCCATACAATTCCTTATAATAAAATTACTAACGAAACTTAATATATGTACCCTGAGGCTTCATCATTTAGAAACAAAAAGATTAAGACAACTTTCTGCTCTGTCATTACACGTCGTGTGCAACCCTATGGAGAGAGTTTTAATATTTTTGATGGAACACTTTATCCGAATGATAATTTCATTTTTATCACGTATGTTTTACCCAAACTTCAAACGGGTGGTAAAAGGAGAAATGCGAGGAAATTTTTAGCGGAAAGATCTGACGTCAATGATTTGCATAATGGTCAATTTGCCGCATATGCCTACACTGAAAGCACCTGGTTCCAACTTATCTTTCGAAAAGTTGTGAAAAGATAATTCTCACAAGCCTTTCATACCGAGAAAGAACATTTTGAAAGATCCTCAACGACAGCAAATTTGACTAAAGGCTTTCTTTGGTTCAGTTGACAGTTGCTCAACACATACAATGGAACACAAAATGATGATCACTAGAAGCTGCCAGTTATGGGGAATGCTCGTGTTATCAACAACTCTCCTAAGTGAGTACGAAAGCTTTTTTCAAAAGATTTATCAATATATATCATAAGTATACCCGGAGAAGTCGATCCTATGGATTTCCGAATAATATTTGCAAATAAAAAATGAAAAATAGTTTTAGAAATCGGGCGAAACCACCTGAGAGCGCTAGAACTTATAGTGGTGTTAAATTAAACAAGTTTGCCCTTCATCACAGCTGACAACATCGACATCCATTACGAAGCATTACAGTTTTACCAACCGAAACATGACCACCTACCAAACTAATTATTCTCAACCATAACAAGCGACTAAAATGTCTAGCACGGTAAGAAGGAATCCACGAACCGAGCCAAGTTCAAGCGCACACTAAAACAAAAGATCGAAACTATAACTTTGTCAAAATAACACGTAGAGGAAAAAAGGCGAGACTTAACAAAACAGAAGGTAAACCTAAAAATACTCGAAATAGCAATCCTTTAAAATACTCTACAACATCTTTTCAAATTGGCTTTTGGTTCCTTGAGTTTTCATTTTAATGAGTTGTAAAATATTTCCTTCAAAAGGACACCCGTATCCTGCAGAAATGAATGATTTACACCCCAAACACTGAATAAAAAAAGAAAAAAAAATTGGTATAGAACTTGTGTTTTCTCATGACAACAGTATGATATCAGTCGTCGATTTTAATTGTCCCATTTCTCGATGAATTTGCTCTGTAAAGTGAATAGTTTCCGAATGGAAAAACCTTAAGATTTCTGTTTATAATAAATTATTTCATCTGAATAGTTCTTCATCGCTTAATTGATCCATAAATACAATATTGAGGTGAAATACCTCAGTTGCAATTACAAATTTCAGTTTTCGCTACCATTAAGTTCAATTCTTCGGAGATAATGTATAATCAGTGAAAATCAACTAATACAAGAGCAATGCTCCCATTTGTAAAGCATACCCGTATATTTATTTCCAGAAAAAATTAAACTTTAAAAAAATACAATATTGAGGCGAAGTAGCTCAGTTGCATTCACAAACTACAGTTTTCATTACCATCCAATTCAATTCTTCGGAGATGTTGCATAATGAGTGAAAAACAACTAAAACAACAACTGTAACTACATAGATTAAACGAACCAACGTACCTAAGGCTGGTAGTTCTTTACTAACTTCAACTGAAGACGTAAAACCAAAACAAACGCAAAAATTACACTTAAGACTCGATACAAACATCTGTCGAGCGACGCTGCACAAAAACACATGAAATAAATTGGAAATAAACCTCAAAACAAAAACTTATCGAGCTTAAGACATAAAACATACACACCGTTATCTTGTCCAGCCTTAAGGATCGCGATAGCAAGACAAAGAAAGCACGCTGAACGAGCGTGAATCTACCGAAACTTGTGTCGAACTTACGACTACTTTTGTTCAAAAACGCACTGGTCACGTGACTAAAAAGACGCGAAAAGTAACCGCGCGGGGACTGGACTGGCTACAGTCACAACAACAATGTTGCCATTTGTAAAGCATACCTGTATATCTGTCTGCAGAAAATATCCAACTTTGGTCCGATGGAGAAGCAAACATTTTTACCTCACGAGTAATTGTCTAATTCATAACAGAGCTTGCGGCGCGTACAGCGAAGACCTGTTCTTAAACAAAAACAAAAACAAAAAATGGTGGTAGCACACCAAGCCGAAAAAAAAAACTGTTCCTCGCGTGACCATATGTCCGCATTCAATGGGAAAGATGTATAATCCGTCAAATAACAGTAAAGCACAGAGGAGGTTTTGCGATGTTATGTTATATTTTTAGTCTGTCATAAGGTTTGGAATTTTATTATAATTTAGTGTATTGACCGACTCCTCTACGCCCCCTCCCTCCCCTCCCTTCCCGCTTATCCTGATTCCTATTCCAAGGAAGTTATTAGCATACGATGTAAACGTTAGCAACTACAACACGCAGCCTCATTTCTTTGATGGATGGATGGATGGTATTGTTTTTTTTTTTTTTTTTCATTTAACAGATAGGACACTTGCAAAAGCTTTCGATAGGGAAAATACTAATTCGTAAAACCGAGACATCTACCTTTAAACACGATTCCTGAACTATTTTCATTAACCGCGTATTTTATCAACCTTCAATATCCTTCTTATTACAAAATGCAAACGAATAAAGCTATTTCAGTATCTTCAATAACTTGTTTTAATGAAGCCAACCATTGCTCCACATCTGGTGGAAATAATCTGTAGCCTCATTGGTCTGTTTCTAAAGAAAAGAAAATAATTGTGACTTATGTCAGTAAGAAGCGATGGATTATTGTTTTGTCCATTACACGCTATCTCCTTTAAAACGTTAGACAATCTGCTGCACTTGGGTTGTTATCAAATCAAGAAGTATGTCACATAAACATATCGGCCTCTACTAGAAGGAACTTCAGCATATCATAAGCTTGATGAACTGGGTGATAACTGGGCTTCAATCCAGTAAAATGTTCACAGCACTGTCCATACATTGTGCGCTGAGTAAGTACAAACTCTACTTTATTCAGTGGTTATGCTCTAGAACTGAATGGGAAGTAGTGAACGCTTAGGTAAAGATATCTTGGTATTGGAACATCCTGTAACCCCAAGCGAAATCCAACTGGAAAGAAGATTTTATCGGCGGCTTTTATTCGGTTCTCTCGACAAAACAAATTAAACTTTGTCGATGTCTGTTCTTGACTTTTGCTATACTTGAAAAGAATACAGGTAATGAAGATAAATATACAAATAAAAGCAAAGGAAGGGATGTGTTTAAGCTTGTTTCGGAATGCAGTTTTAGTTTTGTTAAGACGTAAAATCATTTGGAAACAGTTAACCACAATGAAAAAATTACGCGGTTATGAAGTTAAAATGCATGATATAATTCGTTGGGTAGGGTCCCAGATCACAACAGCCTAGTTACCTACCTGTTGAAGTTGCTGTAACAAGTTGTCAGCCAACAAGTACACATTGTAAGATCTTCTTCGGACAAAAACGAATCAAGTTCATCGTTTGAAACTTATTCAAACGTATTTTCACAATTGATGCCGTCAGCGACAATCAACTTGTGACGTGCTTATCTTTTATTGCCCTTTAAATTAAGTTCCTGCCTCGTCGACTTTGCATCAACTTGAGTTGTTGAATGTTTTTCTATAAACGGACGCCAAAGCATTTATTAGAATGTCCCCGTCGCCAATTCATCGATGAATTTTTGGGATGAAACCGGCTAAGTTGCAATTAAACATTTGCATTGCTAATTCACAATGTTCATTTCCATTCGCTTCACTTTTTTATTTTAGATGTTGCATTGATAAAAAAACAAGTAATAATCTCAACTGGTGCAAAATATGCCTGTTAATTATGCCCTACTATGCCATTTAAATTACATAGGGTCAAGGGAACGCGCGAAATTTGACACAGTAGTACAGTGAAGAATAAGGCAAAAATTTGGTCGGATACTGGAGCAACAAGCCGGACAATGTTTGGCCTCTTCCAACGAAATTTCTTCAGATAAGCAATAACTGTGAGAATCTTTTCAAGATAACTTTTGAGCTTTAAGGAAAGTAAAATCAAAGGAAAGAGATAAATGCAGATGGAAGCTGTTCTGCTCATTGTTCTTCAAATCATACTTTTTGCAGCACGGAACCGTTATCAACATCTTAGGTCAAAAACGTTTTCTGTGTTTGCTTTCAGGGCTTGACTCTATGAACAAGAGAGATTGCCTCTTTTGACTTCTTTCTTGTTTTTTAACCAGATACCTTGAATAGACATTAAAGCCAAGACTCTCATCGCTTTCGTCGTGAAATCTTAAAACGACAACCGGTAAATTGAACCACTTTATGTTTAGCACGTAGACCGATCCCGCATAGGCGAAGATACATCTAAAAAATTAATGGTTCAATTGTTTGTAATTTTTTTTCCATGTCGAACCAAGCATTAACTAATGTGGCAATAATTTCAGATAAAAATTTTTTTAAAATATTGAAACACTTTTTTCTTGCGGTAAAAGTCATTGTGGTTGAATATTAGTCAAGTTAAAATCTCTATATTTCAGTTGCATGTGCTGATCTTTGCTATCTGTCTGCATCTAAACTCTTCTGTAAATGAAGAGAAATAAAGAGAAAAGTCCCTATACTTGACACACGCCTCCCCTCCCTCTCCTCCCGCAAGCTTATCCCAGTTCTCATAACGTTGAGTAACTGAAGGACTCCTTCTTCCCCTGGTATCTACATGTATTCCAGATGGATCCCGCTGGTGAAGTTATTTTTACCAATTACAACGCGCTGCTTTATTTCTTATATGATGGATGGTGCAAAATTATTTCTATCCGTGCAGAGAGGCTACTAAATATAGTTTCCGCAAAGAAGTACTGTAATTCATAAAAGACAACCACCCATAAACGTGACTCCTGAACTAGCTTGTCATTAAAAATGTATTTAATCCACCTACTATCCTAACTGATAGAGCGATTTTAAAATCGTGATTGGTTTTATGAAGTGTAGATTGCTCCTCAGAGGGTAAAAATAGCCTCTAGCCTTATGGCAGCATACTTTATGGAAGGAAAAATTTTGATTACCTATAGCTATGCCAGTAAGAAGCGATCCTGTATGATGTCCGTTATACATTACCTCCTTCGAAAAAAGTTTGTGATACGTTGAAAATCTGTTGAATGTGCGTTGTTACCGATACAAGAACCAACATAACTAATACCGACATCTACCAGTGGAAACTGTTGCATATCGAAAGCTTGATGAATGGAGCTAAGAGCGGGCCTCATTCCAGTAAAATTTTCACATCCCTGTCAATACACTGTACACTGAGTAAGTACAATCTATACAACCTTTGCTAGTTATGTCATAGAAATTTAAAGCAAGTAGCGGATGATTAGATGTAGGTATTTTGGCATTGGAAGATCCTGTAGCCCGCAGTGCTAACAAACAGGGAAAACAAAACGAGATGTGATTGGTGGCTTTTATAAAACTCTGTCTCTCTCAGAAAGAGAATAGATCAAACTTTGTTGATGTCTGTTCTTGAATTTTATTACACTTGAAAATAACAAAGATCACAAAAATAAACAGATAAATAAAAGCAAAGGAAGAGATATGTTCAAGGTGTTTTTTTTCTATGTGTCATTTTAATTTTGGTTTTGTTGAGAAGGAAAATGATTTGGAAACAGTTAAAAATAATAACACAATTATGTGGCTCTAAAATTGAAATGGTTGTTTTAATTCATGTTTGTTGTGTCTTTAACTGAAGTTCGGAGCAACACATCAGTTTAATTGTTGACACGCATAATGAGTTAAAAAAGATTAACCAAAATGACGTAATTATGCACTTTTAAATTTGAAATAGACGACAATAATTCATGATTGTTATGTTTCGACGTGATATGCAACACCTTTCAGAACTAATACGTAGGATCTCAGAAACACAGTAGATTCGTTACGAACTTTCTAAAAGTTATACTGTGACAGATGTCAGCCGAGAAGTTCGTATCTGACCTCTTTCGTGGTAAAACAAAGTTCGTCCTTTCGAAATACGTCAGACGCTTCTTCAGTGGAATGAAATAATCTTGTGAAAAAGGAAAAGAGAATTTCATTCGACCTCCCCTCATCATCTTGTTGCATAGAATCCAGGACGCGAGTTTCTACGAGGAATTTTTACAATGAAGGCCATCAGCGACCGATCATCTCATGACAGGTTTATCTTTACGTTATCTTTTTAATTCGGCCTCTGCCTCCTTGACTTTTCATTTTATTAATCATGTAAAATGTTTTCCTTCAAAAGGACACCTGTATACTACAGAAATGATTGAATTCCACCCAAATACTGATTGAAGAAAAGAAAAAAAAAGTTGTGCAATGCTAATGTTTTGCATCGATCCCATAACAGCAGTATGACATCATTCGTCCATTTTAACTGTTCTATTTCTTAATTAATTCGCATTGTACAGTGGATAGTTTCCTAAGAGAAAATCTTAATATCCATATTTATAACAGATTATTTCATCTGAGCAGTTCTCCATCGTTTAATTGATCCATAAATACGATGCTCAGCCGAAATAGTTCATTTGCATTCACAAATTACAGTTTTATTCATTACCATTCAATTCAATTCTTCAGAGATGTTGCATAATCATTGAAAAACAACTAACACAACAATAATGCTGCCACTTGTAAAGCATACCTGTATATTTGTCTGCAGAAAATATCCAATTTTGCTGCTATCGAGAAGCAAACATTTTTTAACTCAAGTGTAATTGTCTAATTCATAGCGGAGCTTGCGGCGCGTGCAACGAAAATCTATTCTTAAAACAAAAAAAAACAAAACAAAACAAAACAAAAAAAAAAATTGGCGGTAGCACATCAAGTCAAGTATATGATCGTATTCAATGGAAAAGACGTAAAATCCATTATGAAACAGTGTAGCACTGAGGAAGTTTAATTTTGCGATGTTATGTTATATTTTCAGTCTGTCATTAGGTTTGGGATCTTATTATAGTTTAGAGTGTTCACCGACTCCTCTACGTCCCCACCCTCCCCTCCCATCGTGCTTATCCTGATTCCCATGCCGACGAAGTTATTTGCATACGATGTAACATAGCCTAACATAACATAATCTTGTAGACGTCAACAACTACAACGAGCTATTTTTTTTTCCATTTAAAAGATGGGACATTTGCAATAACTTTCGATAGGTTAAATATTAAATTGCAAAAGTCATCTACCTTTAAACATGATTCCTTGGAACTATTTTCATTAACCGCGTAATCTACCAACCTTTTACTATCTGCGCTTTTACAAAACGTAAGCGAATAAAGCTATTTTTGTATCTTGAATTTTTTGTTTTATTGAAGCAAACCATTGCTCCACAACTGGTGGAATTAGCCTCTAGCCTCATTGGTCCGTTTATAAAGAGAAGAAAATAATTGTGACTTATGTCAGTAAAAAGTGATCGAGTATTGTTTTGTCCATTACACACAATCTCCGTTAAAACGTTATAAAATCTGTTGCGCTTGAGTTGTTATCAAGTGGGCTTCAATCCGGTACAATGTTTACAGCACTTTCAATACCTTGTGCGCTGAGTAAGTACAAACTCTACTTTATCCAGTGGTTATGCTCTGGAAATGTATGGGAAGTACTGGATTGTTAGATTAAGATATCTCGGCATTGGAACATCCTGTAACCCCAAGCGAAATCCAACCAGAGAGAAGATATTAGGCTCTCTCGGCGAAACCGATTTTTTAACGTCTGTTCTTGACTTTTATTATACTTGAAAAGAATATAGGTAATAAAGATAAATATATAAATTGAAACAAAGGAAGAGGGGTGTTAAAGCTTGTTTCGGACTATAGTTATTAGTTTTGTGATGACGTAAAATGATTTGGAAACAATTAACCACAATGACAAAATTGCGCGGTTATGAAATCGAAATTCACGATATAATTCATGGTTATTGTGTCATAAATGACGTTCGGTGAAATACCTTTCAGAAATAACATGTAGGCTCTCAGAACACAATGGCCTGGTTAGCTACCTTCTGAAGTTGCTGTGACGAGATGTCAGCCGACAAGCACATATTGTTAGATCTACTCCGCACAAAAACGAATTAAGTTCATCATTTAAAACTTATGACAATCTTGCACGAAAAGGGAAGGGTGTTCACCCGAGCTCATTCTATAAACAGGCTCTATAGAAAACAATGATTGCGATAGGCAGATGGCAAGTTTGGATAAGAAATTTTCAAAATTAGTTAATGCCGGTAGCGACAGTCAATTGTGTCGCTTTAATTTTTTTTTATTTCCATCACTTTAGATTAATCAGATACAATGAAATATATGAAGTTCATATATTTTGAACTGCGGTATTAGATACGTATGATGCACGATCCTCGCAGTAGATAGCGTTATTTAAGCAATAGCGAAAATCAGACCTGAAAAAAAAAAAAAAACAATCAGGCCTGTACGGGATTCGAACCACTGACCTCTGCGATACTAATGCAGCGCTCTACCAATTGAGCTAACAAGCCAACTGGGAGCAGGCCGTTAAGTTGATTCGTAATAAACCCGTGAAAGTGATAAATCAGATACAATGAAATATATGAAGTTCATATATTTTGAACTGCGGTATTAGATACGTATGATGCACGATTCTCGCAGTAGATAGCGCTATGTAAGCAATTACGAAAATCAGACCTGAAAAAAAAAAAAAAAATCAGGCCTGTACGGGATTCGAACCACTGACCTCTGCGATACTAGTGCAGCGCTCTATCAATTGACCTATTTTTTTTTCAGGTCTGATTTTCGCTATTGCTTAAATAGCGCTATCTACTGCGAGGATCGTGCATCATACGTATCTAATACCGCAGTTCAAAATATATGAACTTCATATATTTCATTGTATCTGATTTATCACTTTCACGGGTTTATTACGAATCAACTTAACGGCCTCCTCCCAGTTGGCTTGTTAGCTCAATTGGTAGAGCGCTGCACTAGTATCGCAGAGGTCAATGGTTCGAATCCCGTACAGGCCTGATTTTTTTTCAGGTCTGATTTTCGCTATTTCTTAAATAGCGCTATCTACTGCGAGGATCGTGCATCATACGTACTTTAGATTAAGTTGTTGCTTCCTCGACTTTTCATCGACTTGAGTTGTAAAGCATTTTTCTCTAAACGGAAGCCAAAGATCGTTAGAACTTAATGAGTTTTACCCCGAGTGCAGTATTCATGTTTTCCATCGATCCCCGGGGCAAAAATATGACATCACTCATCGATTTCAATATTTTTTTTTTCAGTGAATTCGCTACGTTTAGCTTCAAAATTATAAATCTAGATATAGTAGAGATCAATTCTGTTTAACGTTTCGTCGTCGTTTAATTCATCGATAAAATTTTGCGGTGAAACCGGTTATGTTGCTTTTAGTTATTTACCTTACTAATTCACAACTTTAATTTCCTTTCGAGTCATTTATTTTTTGTAGATCTTGTCTTGATAAAAACAGGCAATGATCCTAACTGGCGCAAAATAGTCCTGTTAACCATGCCTCTTCTATGCCATTTAAACCATCTAACGTCGAGGGAACGTTCAAAATTTGACAGAGTAGTATAATGATAGAAATGTTTGCCGATGACTCCACTGCCTACATCATTGGAAACTCTATTGACTCTATTTCAACCCAAATTCAAATTCTCTTGCATCAACTACTTACCTGGTCTAAATTAAACTCCATGTTCATCCATCCAGCCAAGTCTGAAGTCATGTTTATCTCAAAAATACCATTCATCGGCCCAATTAGACAAATCACAATATACGATAAACCAGTCAACTGTGTTTTCAGCTCATCTTGCTTAGGAGTCAAACTTGACAACAAGCTTAATTGGTCTCCTCATATTAAAATGGTGAACTCAAACTTCAATGCAAAGATTTCTAAGCTTAAACAGATGAGGACCTTCAACCGATCCACTCTGGATTCTATTTATTTCAAAGGTATTCTGCCAAGCTTAACTTATTGTATATCTTTGTGGGGATCTTCCAACCTGTTGGCCGACCTCGAGGATTCGCACATCCGTGCTGCCAGACTGATTCACAAGATCAGCACAAATATCCCAAAACATGAAGTTCTTAGCATAGCAAAATGGACGTCTATACATTACATGTATAAGAGAAGACTTGCCTGTATTGCATACCAGGCCTTTCACAACCTAGCTCCTGACAACATAAACAGTTTATTCACAAAGCACCAGACTTCATACAATTTAAGAGATAACTTAAGATTTGCTCTTAAATGTCCTAAATCCAAAGCCCTGCACAATTTTTTCATTCATCGCGCTAGTATTGTTTGGAATTGCCTACCTAGTCAGTTAAAGTCTAAGCCTAGTTACTCTTCTTTTAAGGCTAGTATTAAGAAATTCTATAAATGCATTGACCAAATTAATTTCGGCTCAAACTCCACTGCTACCAACAATATCAGTGACGAATTTAAGTACTACTGATATCTAGTTTGCCATCTTGTTATCTTATTGTTATTATTATTATTATTATTACAATTATGATTTATTTAAAATTTTTTAACTTCAATTTTATCTTTGTATTTATTTTCCTTCAAATGCATTGTTTGAGTTAATTTGACTCATACTAATATATATATATATATATTTACTTACTTATCCTACCCATATATATAATGTATTATTGATATGTATGATTATTCATTCTATGTGACGTATATATTTTTAGCTGTTTATTAGTAGATAGCAGGTTCACATCAGCATTAGTTGCCATTTCCTAGACCTGCTTTACCAAATAAAGGATGTATGTATGCATGCATGTAAGGAAAAAGTGCCATCGGAAAGCGGAACAACAAAGTGGTTGCACAGAACAATCAATAGTTTGACTTTTTTGGTTTTTTTAGAAACAAGTTTCTGAGAACATCATACTTTTTTTCTGTTCCTCATAAAGAACGCTTTAATATGACTGACTGGTCCTCAAATTTCAGCAACAATCAAGGATATATCGATAAAATAAAGTTAAAAGGCAGTAGCATTTGCTTTGCTCCAAGGATGTGACGTCGCTGCTCAAAAGGAATCAGCGCTCATCCCGGTTATTTCGAGGCATAGTTGCGGACTGAGTCTAAGCCGGATGATGTTTTGCCATCTTTCACCGAAATTTCTTGAGATAGGGAATATCTGTGAAAATCATTTCAAAATACGTTTTTATCGTTAAGGAAAACAAAATCAAAGCGAAGAGATAGATACAGATGGAAGCTGTTCTGCTTATAATTCTTCAAATAATACTTTTTGCAGCATGGAACCGCTTAAACAATGTTAGGTCAAAATTTTTTCTGTGTTTGTTGGCAGTACTTGACTCTATAAACAAGGGAGATTGCTTCTTTCGCTTTCTTTCTTTTTTTTTTTCAACCAAATACCTTGAACAAACGTTTGGATGGCGACTTAGATCCATAAACAGCTCTGAACAAACGATCTCCAACGCTCTCCAAAGGTACAGTTGTTTTCTGCATTTTAAGCTTTGGTGTTTAAGATTGATTATGTCAGCGAAAAGTCCTATTGTCTTATTGACCTATAGCGTTTCATAGCGTTACTACTGTAAGGAGGTTCCCTATGTTTCATATGCAGTATGTACTCACGATCAATCGGGTTTTAAATCTACTTTCCTAAGAAAATGAAAATTAACTAATCGTAAGTATTATATGGTAAGTCTACTATCTTGATTACTGAATGAAGGATAGTTGAACGAGACTATGATAGGAGTCACCTGATCAATAAATAAGTCTATCTTGCGTGAAGCGGCACGCCGGTAAGCTGTAAAGCAAAAGGCGGTCGAACGTTAGGTGGTGTTCATACGCCTGTGTGACTCCTTCAACTCGATGTCGCACAAAGTTTAACTCTTATTAGGATATCTCAGAACGACTTTCCTCTGCGATGTGATAATAAGGGCAAGTTTTAAAATATCATTTCCCCATCTGCAATTTTTGCAAAGCCGGATGAGATTGTTTCTTTGCGCGCACTATGTTCTCTGTCTTTTTAAATATACTTTCTCTCCCGCAGAAAATAACTTCAGAGATACGTTTCTCAAAACCTACATCTAGGTATAGTGTATTAATTACGACCCCTCTCCCGCCAAAAAATAGACAAAATACCAAAATTGCATTTCATCCGGGTATGTAGTCAATGAACTAATTGAACCCGCAATAAAGTGCTCCGACAGAATATCATTTGTGAGAAGGGTGCTCTTAAATCTTACTTTTGGAAACGCTTTACGATTTTGACACTACTTTGAGAAATAAAGGCAAATGCAAGTCTTGAGCTCGCAGTTAGGTGAATCACTGCATAAACTACGTCACTATCAACAGAATATACCGCAGCATTGTTATCTCTGAGATACCCTGGTATATAGTTTATGCGCTCCAAATAGTCGGTTAACATTTTTCTCGCGAAGGACACTCGTTTTTACAATTTTTCCCACAGCTCCCTAGGGAAGGAAATAAAAGTTATCGGCAGAGGCTAAAGATCACGTAGCAAATAAAATGCGCTACGATGCATCAGTACCAGTCCAACTAGAAATTTAATAAAGTTTGTCATTCATTCAAACGTTATTCTTGGTATAATAATCGATGCATTTGCTCATTTTCTCTTCTGCAGTCATCCTTCCTTTAATGATGGAGTTGCAAGGAACAGGTGAGGAAGTGTAATTCAAATTTTATGTATCTGAAAATGAATAGGAAAAATATTATGAGGCTGATTCATCAATACATTTTGATTATTTACAATAATCAGTCATAGATGTTCCGTTGGTACATCAGTCCGACTGTGGATCTAAACGTGCGTTGAAGAAACTAAACAATAACTGAACAAGAACAAACAAAGACTAACAGCACTTTCACCTGATCTCCCTAATTTTTACCCTTAAAACTTAAGGTGATTCCACAGTATTGCATTGCGCATCCCGTATTGTGCATAAAAATCACGCAATCGGGTGAAAAAGCGCGCGCATTTCGAGAACGCGATATTGCTTTTCAATCAATGGAGCAGGTAAAAAGGTACAATGGTCCTCAGCTCTTGAACGAGCACGTTGACCTGTATTTCTTATTGCATAATTTTGGTGTACACATTATCCCGTTTAAACTGGAGGATATTAAAAAAATCGTCGACGGTAAAAAATATACAACTAAAAGTGTGCAGAAATCCTGCTGATGATGCAAATTATGACCTCGAAAGCGACAATTAGAGGATCGTTTCGTTTCGATGTGTTTAAATTGCGTAACTTTTCCACAAGTCAATCTCTTTTTTATTTGCAACATGTGCCTCGAGTTATTGCAAAATGTACCGTGAGCCGATGAAATGACACGTGTGGTTAGAGCCAGCAAAGGCATATATGGGGTGTACAGGCACAAGCACGATGATCTTTCTTTTTTATTGTATTTTTCGAAACACACGCTGGTAAAGAACATTTATTTTCTAAGGAATCACCTTAAACCTAATTCTAATTTTTGCTTCAGTGAAGTAACGAGTTCCGGTGCTCATTGTTAGTTAGGCGTGAATATTATTATTATTATTATTATTATTATTATTATTATTATTATTATTATTAATATTATTAATACAGACAGTATTTTTCGTCTCCATTTTCATCAATATCACTATTGCTATCATCCTCATGATCTAAATATCTGTATTTTTTCTTTTATTCACTTATATATTTATGTTTCTCATAGCAAGTCTATGTACCCATTTCAAAAATTCTTCGTACATCTTTACAAAATGGGGAAGATTTTATTGGGATAACCATCACTTCTGCTCCTGTCATGGAGGAGGCCTTGTTTCCATCGAAACCGATGAAGAATGGAAATTTATCAAGGGTGAGATTCAAAAACGTAATAGTTGGAATACCAGTGCGTGGCGTATTGGTTTAAGCAAGCAGTTGGGGGCTTGGAGATGGGAGAGTGGAGAACCACTGAATATTTTGAAATGGCGAGATTCTGAGCCAAATGGTAACGACGACTCAGCGGAAATATCCAAGAATGGAGGCCTTTTTAACGGTATCTCTTACCGTGATGAAGTTGCGTTCATCTGTGAATTTCCTGAGGGTAAGTAAACATTCCACCCATAAAGTATATTAAGTGCTAAACCATTTCAGCTTAGCCCTGGTCCCGTAAAAAATTATTTCGATGATTATTTTTGAGAGGTAATTATATTGCTCTCGCAATATCGAAAGCCTTTCTTAACTTGAATGTGTAAGCGGTAAAGAAACTGTTTAGTGCGTACTAGCGGTTTCGAATTAGGATAACTCACACTTGTATTTTTTTTTTTCAGCTCGTTCTGATCAAATTAGGGAGAAGAGGCGGCTCAGGCTGCTAGTCAACCTTGTTATAAGTGTCATACAAAAAGTACAATAACCGCATGAGCTTACAGATAGTCTTAATGCAATAATTCAAAATAGAATATCCGAAATAGAAGACGTCGCAGTGAAGAAATATGTGTCAAGTACTACTCCTGGTAAGAGCTGCTTT
>NC_142520.1:8029700-8057200 GCF_964205215.1 Stylophora pistillata
GTGCTCCCTGGTGTTGCGTTTTCTAATAGTTCACTGACTTCCTTTTCATTCAACTGTGGTGCGAAGCGATTTTCGCCGGCCGCCATTGTTTCATCGGGGAAAATTGTTTAGCTCCCTTTTAATTTTTGAGTTGACGCGTACGCTTACCACATTTGTAGATTATGGTATATTGGCTGATATATCATAATGGCTAAACCAATAAAAAGTCTTGAATTGCATTATCCAATGATTAGTTTTTAATAAGCAAAAATATTAAGGATATATTCTCGAAATATCATTAATATATATAAAAAGCATCAATATATAAAATTGTTACAGACAATTAGGTAAGCAGCAATAGAATATATATACAGAATTTAGAAAGTTAAAAGTCTAGGAAATTTAAATAAAACGAATTTAAGTAGAGGGTAGGGGAGCGCACTCCCAATACACCAGGCAGCCACACAGCAAAAGCCATTATGCATACCCACCTCTTTAAGACTAGCATGCACAGCAGCCACACGTGTCATCCAGCAAGCCAAGCACATTGAGAGCACGCACCCCTCTCCTGAATGCCTGAAGACTGGTCTTAATGCGTAGTTCCTGGCTTATCTTGCCCCATATGTGTGGGCCTAAATATCTGATATTGTGCTTGCCATACTTAACAGTATTATATCTTGGAACAGGAAAATCACTTCGTAAGTTATAATGCTTATCTTGCTGAAAAAACATATTACATACATGCTCTGGAGCTAGTGAATTTTTAACATTATACATTAAAATTAGTATATCTTGTAACCGTCTGTTCTCAAGA
The DNA here is from genome assembly GCF_964205215.1 of Stylophora pistillata. Taxonomy (NCBI): domain Eukaryota; kingdom Metazoa; phylum Cnidaria; class Anthozoa; order Scleractinia; family Pocilloporidae; genus Stylophora; species Stylophora pistillata. The sequence continues at coordinate 8,030,494 of NC_142520.1, forward strand.
CTAGAGAGTCTTCCCTTCTCTAGGAATTCCTCATACGTAGCGTTTCTATCATTATATACAGCAGGTAATGCCCGTTCTTGTACCCCCCTTAATTTTCTTGCATCAGATGCTTTGCAAAAATGCCACACTATGTGACAATATGTTAAGTTAGGTAGAATTGCTGATTTGTACAATTGTAACTTGGCTTTTCCGGGAATCATTTTTTTCTGAGACGTACTAGAGTACTACGTATTTTTCTGAGACGTACTCCTCTCTTACTAACATGCATGTTAGTATTTTTCCCCTGATTTCTAGTCTTTTTGTACATATCTATTTATCTATTTCACTTGTTAGAATTAACTGATCTCCGGATACTCTAATTGTGTTTCGAGGCCGACGCGTGCGTATGCACTCTTGCTATATTTTTTTTCTGACAACCATTCTGGTATCAACTGTATACGGTTAACTGAGTAACTCCGGTTGCAAATTTACGAGAAGTTACACTCATATTTGACTTTTTTTTTTAAGCTCGTCAAGATGGAGGACGAAGAGGGGGATCAGCTCTTTGAGGAATTTGTCGATTTTCCAAAACCCAACTACCAAAATTTCATGAACTCACAGACATGTGAAGTAAAATATTTTCTAAAGAAGGAGATCAGAGAGGGTGGACGGCGTAAAAAAGAAAGATGTACTGTGTTAATTTACACCGATCAAACATACCCTGCCGATATTGAAAAATACGAATAGAAATGAAAAACATAGAATAAGCCACATTTTCTAGCTTATTTCTTAATATCCTTTACGGCGATTGCGATTATATTATCTTATCATTATAATCATAATTATCCCTTTGTTTATCATCATCTTGATAATTATCTTTGTTTTCATTTTCATAATTCTGTAGAATGCCCCAGTGTATCTTTTAAAAACTCTTGGTACACCTTTGCGGCGTTCGAATGCGGCTGGCGCTAGAACTGGAACAGACCGAATTGCCAAAGCCTAGGAGGAGACCTAGTTTCCATGGAGACCGAAGAAGAGTGGAATTTCATCACTGACGAAATACAAAGGCGAAATGCTAGCATCCCTAAAACTGAATGGAGCATTGGATTAATGAAAAAAGCCGGGAATTGGACCTGGGTGAGTGGAACACCGCTGACCATTAACAAGTGGGGAGCAGGGCAGCCAAGTGGTGACGGCAATGTGACTCACATATACAAGTCATCTAATAATGGCGAACGAGTTGTAATTGGTGATTGTAGTGAAGATTTTTTCAGCGAATGTATATGTGAAATTCCCAGGGGTAAGACAAACTTACCATTTTGATAATTGTTATATTATCATTATCATCATCATTATTATTATTACTATTATTGTTATTTTTATTATTATTTTTATTATCATCATTATCATTATAATAACTTTTAATAGCTTGTAGGGTCAAAATAAACATTGTCATGCTAGCGTTAGTCAAACTCACCACAGAAATGTTAGTCATGATAAAGTTTACACTTAAATTTTTAGGGATAGATTAAGGCTGGGACAATTCAATGTATGCTTTCACGATATACATGTCTAACTATCACCCTTGTGAGTGGAGGAAAGGTAGCAGATGGTTTAGTTACGGTTTATGTACCTGCAATGTGTACCTACAGAGTTCAAGGTCATTTACTTTTATTACCAACTTCAATTTGTTGGTAATTATGACGCAAAAACGTGAGGGCAAAACAGCTACGATAATACGCGAGGACGTATTCACATACTCTATAAGGTCAATTCATTCCGGTGTTCACTTAATATAGATCTTTAACAATGTAAATTAGCAAAATACAATTGATTTAAGTGTCCGCATCCGCTTAATAGAGGTGTCTGCTGAAAAGGAGTTCGTTATAAAGGGATAAGCAAGACGTTCATTTCAGGACTCCACTTAGTATTGCTTAGTATTGTGCGCTTCTCTCGAGACTGCAATAGGAAAAGCCAGCGGATTCTTTTTACAAGCCAATGATAATCCCCACAATATCCACGTGATCATACCCGTGATCGGAAACAAAGAGAACTGCATTTGACGCTCATCGTTGAATATACTTCTCATCGGTTGATCGCTCGTGCGTTAATCTATTTCTTTTCACGCCTTTTTTGCTGAACAAAACATCTCTAAAGATGGGTTTTACCGTTGTTCAATGGGAAAACGAGAACAGCGTGAGTGGTATAAGAGTGCACTGCGCCACTTTATAGCAGAGTACCTTGCAGGTCCGCATTTTAAAAAAGAACTTCACTTAGCGCAGGTGTACACGCTTCGAATGCATTGCATTGTTCTAGCGTGTTTCTCAATATGATTGTGAAAGCCAGCCAACAATCGAGCAAATGACGATACTCTTCTTTATAATAGAACGGCGTGGAAGGCTTCGGACTTTAACACCGGGTTACGTATGCTTTCGATAACATTCCATCGCACAGTGAGCCTCTACTTGAATTTATAACGGTCATCACAACGAAGATACGTACTCCGGAAACTGGGAACTAGTTTGGTTCTGATGACGTACTTGGTGGTTCTGGCTCTTCGTTTAAACTTTTGTTTGTCGTCTTCAGAACCATCAACTACGTCACTTCCTTTGTAAGATAGATTTGACCGCGCGGCAAAAAGTTTTTTGATAATTAGCGACAGCCAGTTTACGGAAGCGAACAAAGCTCTAAATTCGTTCCTGAAAACTCTGAGAAAGTCAGGGAAAATTTGTTCCACAGTCCACAAACCTGCACAAACAACCGAAGCAGTTTCATAGCTCTACGGAGCCGGCGAGCTAGTAGATGCAAAGTGCCTCGATCCACAAAAGCAACAGCAAACAGCGTGTTTTTTTCTAACCCTCTACTTTGGTCGAAGAGGAAGGGAAAACCAGCGTCACCGGAGAAAAGGGACCTTAATCAGTCAGGACGGCAACGCCAAGGAAGACTTCGATTGAAAAACGAATTTCTACTCTTACTTAGAATTTCAAAAACGGCTGCAGGAGCTTACTGTCTCAAACGACGCCACAGCTCAACTTCAGCATGACGTATAAAAGTAGCGTTGAGTTCCAAATGGAAATTAAAATAATTTGCCGTCGCGGTTTCGTTTCGCAGACGACGCAAATTTTGGCGATTTTCACATAGTTGTTTTGCATAGGACGGCTAAGAAATGTACAAAGTTTCAAAATGCACGTGCTGAGCTATTGTTCTGCCAATTAGATCTCTTGTTTTTCCACGTCCTCGTTGCCGTCGCCGTCGTAGTTGCTTAAGGTCCCCGCTAAAGTCAATTCTAAAGCTCTCCAAAACACCAAATTCCGGGCAGGAAAACTTTGAGCTAAACAGAGAAACGCCAGTAGGAGTCTTTTCAACCAAAAGTCACCAAGGTGGTGACTTTTGGGTACCGAAGACCCATCTGATGGTAAAAGAGCTTGCTAACTGTTCAGTAGCAGTGGTGAAGGCTTACCTTTCTCATTTCAATCCAAAAAGTGGAGCACTCTTTCAGAAGCCTTTAACTGGTGCCAAGTTAAAACCATCTTCTGATGTGATTTTGTTCTCAACGCTTCCTTTCGGCCATAACACGATCGACAGCATGATAAAGAACATGTGCCTCCGAGTTGGTATCGATCCTCCTTTCACAAATCACAGTGTCAAGTCGACCACTGTAAAAATTTTATCGCCTAAAGATATAAAAAATCGACACATCACAGTGGTCACGGGCCACAAAATCACAAAAAGCGATGCAAGTTTAGAATCCTACAACGATCGTCTCACGTTCGAGCAGTTCAAAAATTTGTCTTCGGCGATTACAGACTTCATCAACTTCTGTAGACTTGACCCTAAAGATGCTATTAACCCGCTAGCAGAGATGAATCGCTCTCCCTTGGAAACAATATCCAAAGCAATTCACTCAAGTACGCTAGCAAATGTCCAGGAGAGCATTCGTGTTCAAGAAAAATGTCTTCTAACGCTCCACATGGCATCATCTCTGGTGGCTCCTTCTCCAACTGCTCTTTCAGTTTCCACTTTAAGTAAACTATAAAAAAGGCTTTTGGATGTTTTCTTTTTTTCTTTTTTCAATTCAGACTATAGTTTAGGCTTTCTGTGAAGCAATTTTGAGCATTTTGAAAACATTTTGTGGAAAAAAGCTCGAGCAAAGGTTTACCGCGTTTCAACTTTCTGTAAACTCACTCCCTGTTCATTCATCAGGCATGAATTGACGTCAATAAATTGCCTTTAAATGGCTTCCTTTTAATTACTGTCGAGATCACTTCGAGTGTGTAGACTAAAACAATTATTATTTCCAATCTCGGTGAATAGTGGCTTTAGAGAAAATTTACATCGCCACTTCGCGGCTCGGTAAATATTCAGCCACTATTCACCTCCATTTCAAAGAGCTCGGGCTCGTCAAAATACGGCACAACTTGTAAAAATACTCAGTGATACTACACAAAAAGACGTTTAATGATTTATTTATTATCCAACGCGTCAAATTGTTCAGTTTCAGTGCGGGCGAATTTCGCGGATATTTGTTTACGAGGAGTGCGTGACAAAAGTATGCGAAGCGGAATGACTTTGACACGTTGTCGTGTTACTGTTTCTATTTTCTTCAATAAAAGAAGAAATTTCCTGGTCGTCTGGTTATTTTCCTTCGTTCGATTTATCCAACAGAGTTACGTCTATATTTGCCAGCCATTCCGACTCTTCGTTGTCAGAAATATGATTCAAATTGTCCGCCATTTTTCATCGTAACTCCGATTCAATTGTTCGCATGCGCTATGCGAGAAAACCTGTCTAACCGGTTCTCTAGAGTAGAAATACCACGTGATATTTGTACTCGTCTATGGCATTATCTGTACTCCATGGAGTGTAGTTAGATAACAAATTCTAATAGTGCCCGATGGCATAGTATACTTCAGGTTAGCGCGTCGTAACCCTAACCTAGTAAGACCTGTGTTGTTAGGTAACTGACAGGATCCTTGCTAGTACAAAATATCCGTTTCATGCAAGTGTTTACAAATTTTAGCAATAACGAGAAGCTTAGATTATTGTACCCTTACATCGTTTGCGTTTCTTGTCATTCACATATTTAGAGAAAAAGCCGGCAGATGGTCCTGAAACTACAGACAAGTTTAACAAAACAAAACAGGACCTTGTTGCAATTATTTCTGGTGGCGCTGAGGTAACTAGAGGACTCAAGGAAAACATAACGTTGAATGCCTCACTGTCATATGATCCGAACGCTACACATGGTAAACGACAAGGAATGAACTTCACTTGGCATTATGGTAAAATCACAGCTGACCACTCTAGCAAACAAGTGGATTGGAAAACAAAGAAAGGTTTCTCTGCAGCAGTAAACGAGTCAGCTATAAATTATTATGGAAAAGGATCCGGCGAAACAATTTCCTTAAACACGGAAGCTTTGTCTCTTAATCAAACCTACATAGTTAAACTAGAAGTGACCAAGGACATTCGCATTTCCTCCGTTTATCAAGTAGTCCATTTGTTAGAAGGAGACCCCCCAAAGATATATCAAAGGTTAGGGATTTACTTTTACTTTTGCAGCTTTTAGTTTGTTCGTATTGTTTTTGCTGTTGTTTTTGTTGCCCTCATCAATAACTCTATTCACTCTTGACCTTCGTTTTGCTCTATATGTCCGCTGCCGACGTCTCCGTTGTTCTTTTCTACCCGTTTTCTTTCTGGTTTTGTTACTATTCGTTGTTTTTACTGTCTTTTATTTTTGATAGCTTTGTTAATGATACTTGTTGTCGTTGTTATTGTTGTTATAGTTAATTTACTAGCAGGTGCTCGTATTAATGTTATATGGCAGTTACTATTGCTGCAGTCATTTATGATTAACATGCTCTTGTCAGACAACAGGAGTTCAAAACCCTTTCTTCGCTGGCAGTTATCTAATCTTTTTTCTTCATTCTAGATGTTTCTTTAACTGCCAACCTAAAATAAGTCCCTTGGTTAAGCTTGGAGTCGAATCTTTATGCCAGGGATTACAGTGCTCTAAAATATCTTCCTTTGAATGGATACTCTACCTGAAATTAGAGCGAAACACCTCCGTCATCAATTTATGAAACATCACAATTACACCACCAAATTCAAGCAATATTGTTATCAAAGGAGGCTCCCTTACTGGTGGAAGCAAGTACCGCTTGGCATTATTCATTAGAACTAAGGAAGATGTATGGGGAATGAGTGCTTACGACATTTCCACGGCATTACCCCCAACAGGAGGAAAATGCTTAATCACTCCGCCAAGCGGTACATCACTAAAAACTGACTTCAATCTGAGCTGTAGCAATTGGAAAAGTAACAGCAGCCCTCTGTCCTACGAGTTTCAATACAGGCTACAGAATGGTCTGTCCAGCGTGTTATATCGTGGCGCTAACAACACCATAAGTGCCTCTCGGATACCGCCTGGGAATAAGGCAGATAACTTTACCGTGAAGTTCAACGTTACAGTGACTGACAGTTTGGGAATTTCTGCCTCCCCATTCCCTTTGACGGTCCAGGTAGGTCGATAACTATTGTTTTAATTTATAGCATGAGGTAAAGTGGTAACACCTTTTAAGGTGTTACCAAAAAGAATTAAATTTCTTTTTGGTCTCTATTAGTTTAGATTAAGAGGCTCTCTTTAAAGAGAGTAAGGATTTAAAGAAACCGCAGTGCTACGTTGGTGGGGGTGTGTAACAAAAGCTTTTCCAAAAACTTTTTACTGTGGTCAAGTTACATTATCAACTTAGTTAATAAGACCCAAATTATATCGTCAAATTCTCTTTATGCAAGTAACCAAGTCGATACCTGCTTTTTACTCTTTTCAGATCAAACCATTTTTTAATATCACAAACCTTCTCATGGCAAATGACAGTTCATTCACTGAATTAATCCAAGGTGGAAACCTGAGAGAAGCCGCGCTACTTGCGAACACTGTCTTACAATCAGTTTTACAAGAAAACTCAACGGATTTGCAGAAGAGATACACGGTACTTTAAAAGCCTAATGCATACTTAAAGAAGCACTCTTATGAAACTTTCCTATAATTTAAAACCCCAAAAATTCAGCTATTTCACTATAATAGGAATTTTTAGCGATTAATAAAGCCTTTTCAGTAATAATTTTAGCTGAAAGTCAATTGTAGGGCGAGAAATTACGATTTAAAAAGCGTCCCGCCATTCAATTTCAAACTTACGGCCAACTTATCTTCGGTAAGCTGTCACTCCCATTGTGACATAAATAACTCAAAACACTGTTGGCGTAATTTTATATTTATAGGTAAACCTCGTGAAATTTAGTCAAATAGTCTTAGTCTTATTGTTATAAAAGCAATATATGCGATCCAAATACTGTTTTCAATATGGAAGACCACTCTCTTGCGAGTCAAATGAATCATCTACGTAACGCTCAAAACTCGCCCCAGTTCTCTTGAGTCTGGCAATTGATTACATAAACTTATAGCGGGTCAAAAGAAAATCGCGAATTTGACGATCTTCCCGTGTGACAAATAGGAAAACAAATCCAGAGACGATTAACTAGTGAACATTTCAATTTTTTTATGTAAAAATATTTGGATTTTTCGGGTTTCCAAATTACAGGGAGGTTTGATAAGAGTGCTCCTTTAAATAATGAAGCAAAAGAGAATTCGTGATGATCTTAAAGCCCAAAAAACAAAGATTCTCCCTAGAGAAAAACAGAATAAAAATGTATTTGAAATCAAAAAACAAAACATCAACTCTCGAATAACAAACAAGTGTATTACATTAAGTGTATTAGCATATTTCTTTTGGTAAATCAGAGGCTTACATGTTCAATATCTGAGATCTTTGATGCTCAAGAATCATGGCTTACATGATTTATGTCTTCTCTCTATTGTTTTTGCGTCTGAAAATTCAAATAGGGCTTCAAATAGGCCGAATCATAGTCATTTAAAGAGTAGACTTAAAACTTATATGAATATTTATCGAATATTTATTGAATCTGTAGCTATTAAATTGTAGCTTTTATATGTTTTTAGTCAGGGAAATTTTTTTATACAGGGCTAACCTCACGATTTTCCCTTTTCAGGATGTATTTTTTTATATTTGCGTTGTAGCGTCCTGAATAAATGTTATATTATGTTATGGTCAGAATGGAGAACGGTCTACAGCCTTAAACTCAATTTGAAACGAGTATGTTCAACGTCTTGAGAAATGTTTCATTAGCGTAAATCACCCACACACATCCCTTACTTTCAGCTTGGACCTATATTTGAACTTGCGATGTGTTAGGACCAATCACATACTTGCGAATGTATCATTTTTATGGTTGTTAGTGGCAATATTATCGCGAAACCTGAGTCTATTGATACCTTTAGAACGATTTCCTTTTGCAAGAGCCTCATGTGTGGGAGAGTCTATCTGCTTGATTATTTCCTGGCTAAAATCGACCTTTAGCTATTCATGTTTATCACTTTTAAGGTAATGCACAACATCCTTGTAAAAATTTCTTCTTTGGAACGAAAAAGTGTCGCGGACCTGCTCCAAAGCTCCTCAGTTATTGGTTCTGCTCTTTTGGTTTTGGATAAAGTGAACCACGAGGCACTGGTAAGTTACATTGTATTTCTCTGAATGCGACACAAATGAGAAAATGACAAATGCAATATATTAATGTTTGAATAGCTGTGGTCGTTATGTCGACTTATCATACCGTGACATTTTTAAGCCAAACGGGCTCAAACCCCAACAGCAACAACAACAAAGATTAAACAAAATGAAAACCAGGACACGAAAAAGGCAACTCCTGGTTAGTGCTTTATGGTTTAGAACTTATATTAATTAGCTTATCGCAGAATATCTCTTCATAGTTCAATGAAAACAAAACTGAAAAATAACTAATTTCAGCTGCTCAAATTAATTCGCATTCCACAGAATATCTCCTTACTGGCGAATATCTCCTTATCTGCGGTCCGTTCAATGACGTCCCTTCTGTGGTCTCTTGCCCGGAAAAGAGACATAGCAGACATACAGCTGACATCTCAGTCAGCAGAAAACTTGGCTTTATGTTTAAATAGCGTTTTGAAGGCGGCAGCAGTGATGGCTTCAGAGGATTCAGAATCAAGTTTTCAAGAACAGGTATTGTAATCTACATTTAGATGGTGTCGAGAGGTCTACGAAAAACACTCTTTTTTAACGCACCCTTGTATGCGAGCAAATCCCTCTTTTCTCTCTTTCCACCTTACGGTCATAACTTTTTAATTCATAGGTGAGTGGCCTACTGCAGATTGCTGTTAACTTCACCGTCACTTCCATCCTCATTGAGATCTCGGACCTTTTTGTTTGAAACTTTTGACGACTCATAATTTGCTTATATTCTATGTTTATTTATGTCATTTCTACAGGGTAAGATGTTGGCGAAGATTGCGATGAAGGTACTCGAGAAAGTTTCAGACTCAGTGTTGGCCTTAACTGTCCCTGATGAAAAAGCGATATCAATCACAGCTGGGCAATTGTCCATGACACTTGGAAGATATAGCCTCCAGAGACTTTCAGGACTGGAAATAAAAGCAGGAAAAGGGCGGTTTATGTTACCGTCTGAAAGCCAATTCATAATCTCCGGTGTGAATAAAACAAGTTTTGTAGATGCTCAGGTAAGTATTCAGGACCTAAAGGCAAATTCAATTTAATCGTGGCAAAATCGGGAAAGTATGCGTCAGGAAATACCGGCGCCAGACAAGTTAAATTAGTAAAGTAGCACACCAGGTACATTGAAGACTGCTTATAACCAGAGGCGATTCTACTACTTATTTTGCTTTTGACTTGTTCAACTCTAATACTTGGTACAGTAAAAAGAACGGAATCGAATCGTTAGCCAGAATGGAGCTTGATTTTCCTAACATCGCGTTAAGTAGATGTTAAAACTGAGTTTAAAAAAGCATCAAGTCTGTCAAAAGCCTTAGTAATCGCCTTTCATTCTGGCCCGAAAGTTCTTGCTTTCAAATATTTCAAAAAAGTGACCACGCGAAGAGAATTGTATATTTATTTCATTTTTTTTCCATGTATATACATATGAGTAGACAGTGCTATTTCGGCCTTCTGGGCCTCATCAGTGCATTAGCTTAAGTTCAATAATACGACGAAAGACCATGTTAAAACAAACAAACAAACAAACAAAGCTAAAATGTTGCTCTTCTTCTAGATGCTGCTTTTCTCGTTCAATCCTTACACTTGGGACGGCACAAAGGAGCGAGTTCGATCTGATGTTGTAACCCTTAAGCTGAAAAACAACTACAGCATGCCTATTAAAGTATCAAATCTCCCAGGGGACATTGTCATCGTTACGCCTTTGAAGCTCCAAAAAAACTCTCTAGAGAAGTCATGGTATTTTACGAAAAATGATGACGTACGTTTCCACGAGATAAACGTCAAATATGAAAACACCACGTTGATTCTCAACATGAAACCCGAAGACCCAACCGTACATCTGTTTGTCTATATGCGTTTTGGCCAGCGGCCAACATCTCAAGACCATGACCTCAATGCCACAATCTCTCAAGACAAAAAGTGTGTTTGGATGCTAAGTGCGCACGGCAAAAGTCAAGGACAAACAATCTGCTCTTTCTATCCATATGCACCGATACATGTTCTAGCTGAGCATCCTGGGAAATACTTTCTTGGCGTAAAAAATGCAAAGGCCACAATGAACTTATCTTACAAAAGACAGGGAAGATCTTGTTTTGGAGAAAGGCGATGGAAGCGCTCCTGCATCGAAGTCAAAGATCCACCACCCACACCACCCTAGAGTGAAAATGTCCCTGTAATACCAGTTTATGATTCCAAAACAGATCAGAACTATACCCTAAAGGTGGCCTTAGGTAGTTGTGTCTACTGGTCAGAAAAAATTGACAAGTGGATATCATCTGGCTGTCGGGTAAGTGTAAAGTTAAATATGAATCTTAGGGAATCGTCTTTGATCTATTTTTGCACTGCTTTCAACATATTTCAGATACCTCGCTCCTTCCTGGGTTCTGGTTTTGTAGTAATCTTCATTCACCAGGCTTATTATTGCATTCAGGCCAAACTTTGATTCGATAACATTTTTCGTGGGCTCTGCTATCGTAAAAAGTCGAATCAATTTTTTAGCCAGAAAAAGCGAAAGCAGTGCCTTAAAAAGAAAAGATACAGACTAAATCCATCTGCATCGATACAGTTTGTAGCGGCAGCCAAAATGATGATTTTTACTACATACATCTTCCTCGTATTTTATAATTCCAGGTTTTAGCAGCTTCAGATGGATTTATAAGTTGTAGCTGCAACTATTTGACCTCATTTGGAGGAAGTATTTTAGTTGAACCGAATCCTATTGACTTTGACAAGGTTCTAGTCGAGTTCCAGCAGTTACCGGAGACTGGAAATATTGCAGTAATTGTGGCTATGGCGGTGGTTCTGTTGTGTTATGCGTCTGCACTTGTTATTGTAAGGAAATTTGACAAGGAAGACGCGAAAAATGTAAGTGTAGGACCGGATTTTGCTTGTGACCATTAGTTTCACGGGGTTTGCTCTCCAGTACGCTGTGTTTACTCCCAAGACCTGATTGTTAACTCATACCTCCAGCTGCTACACATTTTCTTTTAAATAGGTCATGAAAATTTGGTAATAGATGAAGATAAAAACTTATGCTTGATAAGTTTGAATATTCTTATTCCCTATTTACTGGATAATGTTTGGATATAAAAGGGAGAAATTACATATAGATCACCGTTGGGAGTTAAAGGGGTATGAAAACCAAGGCTTTTACTTTTTTGGGGTTTTTTAGGTTTTTTGGTTTTTTATATTATTTCCTTTTAAGGCTTGTTGAGATGAATTTGTTGATTGTGAATTAAAATTCAATTAGATTAAACGGTTTCCAGGGTTTACCATGTTTTTTGGAATGAAACAGAAAAATCTAATTAAAAATACGAATTAGGTAGTCATGTAAATGAATTATGCTTTGTCATGTCTTTTTTCTTTTTATTTTTTAGAAGGAATCCCCAATCCACCTTCCATCTTCTCCAAACAGTACATATGAATACGAAGTAGTGATTACTACTGGTGCGTGGAAAAATTCGGGCACGACTGCTCATGTTGCTTTGGAGATTTACGGTTCTGACGGAAAGAGTGGCGTTCTTCATCTCAGGCAAGAAGAGCCTGGTGCAGTTAATATGTTATTTTCTCGAGGTAATTCCGATGTTTTTGTACTTTATGTTAATAAATCACTTGGCTTGATTCAAGGACTACAGATTGGTCATGATAATTTTGGAAATAATCCTTCGTGGTTTCTTGAGGAAATTCTGATTCGGGACGTACAAACTAACCAGTCGTGGAAATTTATGGCGAATCTGTGGTTTGCTCTTGAGCGGGGAGATGGGCGCATCGAGCGAACAATCTGCCAAAGTCATCTGGATTTTAGCAGAGAAGTTGCAAGACGTTGGCGAAGAGGCCTCGTGGAGTCGCATATTTGGATTTCAGTTGCAGCGAAGCTACGGAGAAGTCACTTTACAAGAGTGCAGCGGCTTTCTTGCTGCCTGTCAGTGCTTTTGACATCCATGTTTGCTAACGCGATGTTCTATAAGTTAGAAGGGAATTACAAACAGCCTATCCAAGTTGGACCGTTAAAAATGTCGTGGAGACAAGTTGTGACTGGCTTTGAAAGCGCACTCGTTGTGGCACCCATAAACATTATCATAGCGTTATTTTTTCAGAAAGGAGCTGAAAAGTATGAAAAAAATAATGGCTATTGTCATAAAGGCACCCTTATCACCGGTATCGCTTGGTTTTTGTTGCTCTGTTCTTGTACTGTTTCGGCTGCGTTTTCAATCTTCTACAGTCTAATTTGGGAAAATAGTGTCAGCGAGCAGTGGCTGTCTTCGATGCTGATCTCATTCGCCCAGGACATAACAATCAAGGAACCAGTAAAAGTGTTCTTCACAGCTCTAACTATTGCGGCCATTTTAAGGGTAAAGGTAAAGAGATCAAAAGTACATGCCTCTGAAAGCCCTCAGGAAGTTAAGACTGAGTACTCTAAACAAAAGTTTTGGGCACTGCAATTATCAGATGTGGAAAAGATGAGAAGACGACAAGCTAAGAAGCAGAACCTGACACGTTACTTCACTGAGTTGGTTGCATACTTGGTCTTCGTTTTCTTTCTAATGGTAATGTGCTATGGAAATAGAAATGATCATAGGTACATGATGACGAAATCAATCAGAGATGGACTACCAAGCTTCAGCAGGGTGAGTAGACGTTATTTGATTTTGATTTTGATTAATATATTGCTGAAACTTCTGTGTTTGATTGATCTTACAGCTTTTATTCCTATGTGTTGTTCAAAATTGAGTATACAAGGGGAAATATTACTTTGACGGCCTGCTGAAGAACTGGAAAATAAAATTGTTTACAGACAATTCAGACATTGGCTACGGCACTTTCTGCTATGGTGACTGACGTTTTGAGCAAATACTGAGACTCAACACTAAGGAGAGATTCCAAGCAAGCTGATATAATGCCATAAAGAGATTGACATTCTATCAACCTTTGAACTCCCAAGATCCTTTTGTTAATTCTCCCCTCTTGCTGCTATATATTTCTTTGTTAATTAGTTACAAGAATTTCGTGTTAGATCAGGGCTTCAAATTTTACATGATAACTTTGAGCATTCTCATTACCTGTTTACTGAATAATGTATAGATATCTTGGGGAGAAGTTCTATGTTAATCACTTCTGGGAGTTACAGAGTTAAAGGAGGAGATTTAGAAACTGAAGTGGATGCTAACTCATACAAACATTATTGAAATAAATAAACAAAAACTAATTTTTGAGGGAATGGGGTGTAATGGGAAATAGAATTAATTTTGGGTATTAGAAATAATAGTCTAAAAACGGGCTTAAAAATACTTACTCGTTTCCATAGATCAAACTTCTCATCTATTCATACAGCTAAACGTATAAACCAAACGAAATACATCTAATCCGACGATCTTGTATAATTCAGGTGAAAAACAACACTCTGTACTGGAACTGGTTACAGAAAGTTTACATCCCAGGAGTGTTTTCCGGCAGATGGTACAACGGTCAAGAGGAGATGGAAACAATGTATATTGGTAATAAACACTCTCTTCTCGTCGGCATGGCTCGAATAAGGCAACTCAGAGTGAAATCGAGTAAGCGTTTCCTTGTTTTTTTGTTTAATTATTTATTCATTAATTGTCTTGGATTTTAGTGACAAGGCAATTCACACATACACACTTAATTTTATACTTTATAGTCACAGACATATAGACGGCTCTGATAGTGAGATAATAGTGTCAAATCTCTCGGCTTCTGACCATTCTAATAGTTGGTGACGAGTGGAAAGCTGCGTTTTTTATTCAACGTAAAAGTTAGAATCGATGAACGGCATTCCTCCCCCCCTTCGGTAAATTCTAAGGGTTCTACAACTATCTTTCATTTGTCATAACAGAGATGTTCATATCTTTTTAAAACTACGATTGAAAAGATGCAAACCGCTGAGTACAATGAATACCAAAACAAGCTTCTTTGGTAACAATCCTTTGTTTTTCAAAATGCAGCACAGTGTAAAGTCCCGAACTATATCGAAGAATGTTTCGAGGGATACTCGATAGAGAACGAAGACAAGACCGCGTACAATAAACCAGGCTGGAGGCCTGTTGAGAATGTTACGAGGAACGATAAGTTGCTACGTCTTTGCCCGAGGCCATGGCGATATCAACATGTTGATGACACCGACACTATACCTAGATGGGGACAGTTCTCTTATTATCATGGAGGAGGATTTGTAGCAGACCTCGGATATCAGAATCATACAGGATTCAGCATAGTAACAGATTTACAAAAAAACAGTTGGCTTGACAAAAAAACTCGAGTGGTCATCGCAGAGTTTTCTACGTTTAATCCATCATTAAATGTTTTAGGTGTTGCCACATACTTCTATGAGGTTCAAACATCTGGGCTGAAAACAGCTTCCATGCAAACTTATATTCTATCAATTGATTCTACTGACACTTCCTATTATCAGTTTTATTCGATTTGCACGTTTCTCTTCATTGTATCTGTTTTTTTGTATTTTGGGAGAGAAAGCTTGAGGCTTTATAATCATCGTTCTCGATATCTTAAGTCCATGTGGAATTGGATCGAAATATTCCAAATTGTTTTCTCTCTATTTGCCGTGGTGACTTATATGATACGACAGAGTAAAGTTATCTCAACCATGAGCAAAGTGCATAAAAACATTTACGCAAATCCAAGTTTTCAAGAAGCTATCACTTGCCAAGAAGTAGAAAACGCCATCCTTGGTATCCTGATTTTCATCGTCACTACCAAGCTCTTGCGAATCATTCGCTTCAACACCCACGTTGCTCTATTCTCCAAAACATTGAAGATATCTGCACGATCTTTGACCTCCTTTAGTTTTGTTTTTTTAATTTTCTTTGTTGCATTTTTGCACTTGGGTGTTTTGATGTTTGGTTGTGTATCTGAGCGCTACTCTTCGGTGCTAAAAGGAGCTTATTTCCAGCTTGAGCTAACTCTTGGCCGAGTGAAAGCTAGACCAATCAATGAACTAGAAGAGGCCAATACCATATACGCGAAAGTATTCTCGTATTTAATTCTTTTAACTCTTACTATCCTTTGCATGAACTTTTTTATCGTTATAATGAACGATGCCCTTTCGGATGCTAAGAATAATGTGAACGGGGATGAGCTGTATGAACTTATTGATGAGCACCGTTGCTCAGCCTCAAAAGAAAGAAAAAAGTTTTTAGATGCAATCAGTAACACACTGAGT
Organism: Stylophora pistillata; assembly: GCF_964205215.1. Taxonomy (NCBI): domain Eukaryota; kingdom Metazoa; phylum Cnidaria; class Anthozoa; order Scleractinia; family Pocilloporidae; genus Stylophora; species Stylophora pistillata. The sequence goes on from NC_142520.1 coordinate 8,046,295, forward strand.
CAGTTGAGAACCTTCCAAAAATCAGAAGACGCCAAAGACAAGCATTCAGGAAACGTTGGCCTTGACTCCAAGAACATTTTGAATCTGAACTTTAATTCAAAGAGTCAGGCTACCGTAGCTTTGAGGGAGAAAACATCTAGAGGAACAATAAGTAAACAGCAATGCAAAACGAGGAAACAATCATTTTTTGACAACATAAGCAACATGTTAAAATCTCTCAAAGGTGAAAGCAATGAAGAATGCAGCAAACGTCCAGAAGAAAAGAAAGTGAGATTTCAAGAGGATGTCGTAGATTCTTCTCTCCGTAAATTAGGCCGGAGAAAGCATGAGCTGTTACAACGAATGGAGAGAATTGTTTCAGAGTTCTCAGAAGAAGACGAAGATTTTAGTTTGTTATTAAAAGCAGCAAAGGCTCGAAACTTCAAGGTTTAGAGACAATAATAAGAAAATGTGAAAAAGAGTAAAGAACTACATCAAAAACTAATATGAAAAACGGATACTTGAGCACAAGACATCTTGCAGAGACGCAATGAGTTCCTCAGCGTATCGCAGGATTGTAGCGAAAAAGGAAAAAAAAAAAAAAAACACGCAACTTTTTTTTTAGAGTTTTCGGAGCTGATCCCAGAGGAAGAACTTGTATACGACTTTTCATTTGAGCCAAGTGATTGTATATTAACATGGCCCGTATTTAAGATTTGAAGGCCCGTATTCAAGATTTGAAGGATCATTTATGTGTCTTAGAGTTTCGTAATACTTGCTGTAAATATTTTTAATCACTTTTATTCTTAGTAACTGGGGATTTCTCTTTATCGTATTCAACATTTTTGTTCGTTTTATTTATTGTATTGTAATGATGAAATTGATTAGGTGTGTTCATTGAATTGGACTTACTTATTTATTTCTTTAGCGCTTTTGTTCGGAGAAACTAGCACCAGCCATGCTTCGCTGAAATTCGAACGGAAATAAAGTTATGTATGCAAAATTGACATCATGTTGCTGGTCTCTAAAGTGTTGACCCGCTCTCCCCGTATGCTTGTCCGAGTTTGTACGACACAGACACCAGGAGGATGCTTAGAATAATGAACGAGATGTGGTTTGGCGCATGTTAAAAAGCTATTTTAATTTGGATACGACACAATTATGCAGTTTTCAATTCATAATCGTTTTGTCGTGACAGTCTTCTTAAAAAGCTGTTAACAGAAATTTTCTAGTCTCCCTTCATACTTTGCTGGTAACGACTTAGCCCCTCACGGTTCGCCCTGAAAACCATGGGATCCCCCAAATATGCCATTCCCCTCCTAGGCCATAAACAATGACTGACTCCAACAAGGAACGTTTCACGCGTCCTCGGAGAATTATACTAATAACGAAATCATGTTGTGGGCCGCCGCCCTGGCGAAACCTATAGTCTCTGGTGAGCAATATGGTGCTTCCTTGGGAAGTCAGACCTCTCTAGTCACTTATTCCACGTTTAGCTTCTGCGAGCGCGTTCTTGGTTGTCAGAACCACATTTGTTCGGCAGGTTTTCGGGTTGAGCCGCATAGTGGCATCTGAAACTGCCTCTTGAAAATGTTGTGCCCGGAGAGGAAGTTTAAATCAAAATTCTTCGTTGGAGAAGCATCGGAGCAAGAAGCATGTAGCCATATTCTGACATGAGCAATGAAAGCGTAAGGATTATTTTCTAATATATCTATTAAATAACTATACTATATCGTAATATTAACGCATAATCAGTTGGCAGTAAGTACATTTACAATGTTACGAGTTTGTACGAGGAATTTTCACTGTAGATGCTTTCAGCGACAGATCAACTCTTGACAGGTTTATCTTTGCGTTTTCTTTTCAATTCGGCTCCTGCTTCTTTGAATTTTCAAATGTAAAATGTTTTCTTTCAAAACGACACCCGTATCCTGTAGAAATTAACGAATTACACCCCAAAGACAGAATGAAAAAAATAAAAAGGGATAATACTTATGTTTTCCATCGATGCCATTACAGCAGTATGACATCAGTCGTCACAGTTTTAATTGTCCTATTTCCCAATGAATTATCTATGTAAAATGGATTGTTTCCGAATATTAATGGAAAACCTTGCAATTTATATATATGATAAATTATATCATCTGAACTGCTCTTCATCGTTTAATTGACCATAAATTTAATATTGAAGCTAAATAGCTCAGGTGCATTAACAAATTAGTTTTCAGTACCAATCAATTAAATTCTTCGGAGATCTTGTATAATCGGTGAAAAACAACTAAAAAAACAACAATGCCGCCATTTGTAAAGCATACTTGTATATTTGTCAAAAGAAGATATTCAACTTTGGTCCGATCGAGAAGCGAACATTTTTTAACTCACGAGTAATTGTCGAATTCATAGCCAAGCTTGCGGCGCGTGCAGCGAAGACCTATTCTTAAAACAAAAACAGAAAAAATGGTGGTAGGACATCAAGACGAAAAATAAAACTGTTCAAACAGTATAGTGCTGAGGAAATTTTGCGATGTTATGCTATATTTTTCGGTCTGTCGTGAGGTTTGGAATTTTATTATTGACTCACCCCTCCACACACCCTCCCTCCCCTCCCTTCATGGTTATCCTAATTCCCATACCGACGAAGTTATTGGCATACGGTGTAAACGTTAACAATTACAACACGCAACTTCATTTCTTTGATGAATGGATGGATATATTTTTTTTTTCCATTTGACAAATGGAATACTTGCAATCGTTTTCTTTAGGGAAAATACTAATTCACAATAGACATCCACATCTAAGCATGATTCCTGAACTATTTTCATTAACCGCGCATTTTTATCAAACTTTCACTATCTGCGTTACAACAAATTGTAAACCAAGCAATTTCAATATCTTGAATTTCTAGTTTTAATGAAGCCAACCTTTGCTTCACACCTGATGGAAATAGCCTCTAGCCTCATTGGTCCGTTTATAAAGGGAAGGGTCAAGCGCGAATTTGTTTTGTCTTGACAGGAGCATGACGATCCATCAATGTTCGCAAGGTATTATGAAATTGCACGACAAGCTCTTCAAGGTTGTCAGACGGGTGATAAAACAAATCCCTATCCATGACGTCACGCTTGAAGGTAGCGGTATCAATAACACGTGCTTTCCTAAATGAAACAGAAGAAACAGCCGAGTGCCGCTTGCTACTCTCAATGAACAGACCACCGGTAAATGATCCGATATAGGGAAATCAGTAAATGGAGCCCCGCAGATGACACTGTCAGAATTCCGGGTAATAACCAGATCTAATGTGTGACCCTGATCATGTGTTAATACGTTTACATGCTGAGTTAAGGACATGGACTTCAGTGGCTCGCGGAAACAATGAGCAGAAGAATCATTAGGATCATCCACATGAACATTGAAGTCGCCAGTTAAACAAAGTGGCTCAGACGACAAGATGATCGACTCAAGGTAGACTACAAACTCATCCAGAAACGTAGATATAGTAACTGGGTGGGACAAAGAATAAGGTGGTCGATAAACAATAACAAGTCTAAACCGCCAGCAGCAGCATCGTTATTTCCGTCACCATCGTCATCTCCGCCATCATCAACTTGGAATATTCCGTCATTGACATTGGAAGCACTGAGAAATTTGGTAGGTACATGAGTATTGTAATTCCTCTTTCTCTTTGTAATTATAATTATCATAGCCTCTGCCAATCGCCAACCTTCTCGTGTTTCTTTACCACAGGCAAATGACTCTATTTCTAAACTCACTGAAATAGATATCAAGAGAAACAATTCTTTGAAGGTATGATTGCACGTATTGCTCATCTATCACATGATTGATATAATATTTAGATATTAAATATGCAATAGCTTCAAAAATGATGTCTCTAACTGAACGCAGCAATTCGTAAGCTTCAAAGGTCTTTTAAACATGGACCGAAGCATACATTTTATTTCAATGCATCCCTGTCTACCTGGTTTTTTTTTTTAATGAAAATTGAAATAAAATGTAGACAGGGATACGTCTTCTGAAGAAGAGCAGCTCTTTCACTTCAATACAATGATGATGGTGATTAATTTCGATCTTGATCTGTCAAAAAGCCTTTTTATTTCTTAAAAGAGAGCCAACGGGACTGCGAGTCTCCACTAAAAGTCACTCATTACTCGCCAACAATTACACTATCAATACAAGCCGGGAGTAGTCCTCATTACCAACATTATTACTTTCGTCAAAGTTTTGATCTGTAACTTCAAGCTGATTTTGTTGAGGTAAATATATTGCCAAGTACCTCAATTCATAGTAACATAAATAACGGTATTTTTGTCCTCACAGGAGGCTGTGCGTGTATTTCAACACTTCACCGATAACCTTCTGAACATCACGAAACTTCATGCAGGCCAACTGAGTAATAAAGAAGATGAAAGAAAAATAGGATCCATATTTGAGGTGGCAGTCGCCTTCGAGGAATTTGCTCTTAATTATGGTAAATACCATCTGAGTGGAACGAATCCATCTGCAAAAATCACTAGTCAAAACATGGGTGAGTTGAGATATTCATAGCTTTTCTGATTGATTAACTAGTGACTGACTAACTGACCTATCGACTAATTGAGTGCTCTGTCTACTGCCTGGCCAAATGAAATACATACAAATAGAAGCCGTAAGAACACAGTAAGTTAGCCTGTTTCTCATCTCAAAAGTTAGTTTGAGTAGGTGCATCGAAGAAAGTGCTCTATTAACTATTTGGTTTTGTTCGTGCTGTTTGTTTCTCTATTCTTAACATATCAGAACAACAGTACATATTAAATTTTGGTGAAATAAACCAGGATCGCGTTTAAGTTTTTGTAATGTTGTAATGCTTTCCAGATCTTAGATCACGCCTCTACGTGTTGCCAACTCAAGATAAAAGAGGCTATTCACATTCAAAGAGAACAACCTTCTTTGAATCAACAATTACATCATGTAAATCTAAAGCTATCCTTATAATTTCACATTGTCACGTTTTCTGTTCTTACTAGCTTAATTAGCATGTACTTATAAATTCAACTTGTAACGCTTTGTTAATCAACTGAAGATGACAGAGGTTTCTGTCGAAATATGTCTTTTAAACTAAAAATTTTTGTCGTTTTCTTTAAATTTATGTGCGTACAAAATAAAATAATATTAAAAAGTGTTAATAATGATAATAATAATAATAATAATAATAATGATAAATCTTCCACATATGCTAATGTTATCTCACAATTCCAATCATCATCTAACATTTAGGCTTCTCCTTCTTCCTTCTTACAGTTGTGGCCATTCAAAAAGGTTATCGCCATGGGACTGACTTCTTCCTCAAGGAGGAAGAATGGCAAGCTAGTATTAATATTTCTGCAAAAGATTTTGCTGAGAATGGTTTGTGCTAACCAAATTTTTAACTCTAAATTATACAATATCTTGTTTTGAATTTTGCCCCATTATTTATTCTTTTACGGTTAATCAACAAGCAAAATTTAACTGAAAATGATGTCATAGATGAGAAGATACTAATGTCCAGATAAGTCGAAACCCATCGTTAATTGCACTGTTAAACCCACAGAAAGTTCGAGGTTAATGACCTAGTTGAGACGTTAGAGGAAAACTCGAAAAATGTGTAAATCACTTGCGTCTGGCTCGTGGCGGATTTGGAATACGTGTAAAGCTGGACTGATATCATGGTATGGGGTTATACAGAGGACATTTTAACACAGGCTATTTTTTTTTGTTTTTAGGGTCAGTGGTTGTTGGGTGTGTGTATAAAGATCTCCATGAATTACTGCTGAGAAACAAATCCATCCGGAAAGAAACTGATGGTCCAAGGTGACATTAAAAGATAAAATTTTCAAAGATTAGTTCGTGCCTAACGTGTTTATATTGAATGGCCCGCGTTTTTTGAGTGCGTCTGAAGACAATTTCCAATTGTCAGGTTGCTCTTTAAACTCTCAAAAAACACAAAAAGAACTTACTTTTTGTGTAAAAAATATTTTAGAAAACGGATTTTAGAAAGCGAAGTTCTCCAATATAAAGTTAAGGGGTACCACAATGCATTACCACAATGCATTGCCACGAAGCTTTACAGCATACTGAGGTACGGTTACTGTAAAAGCAACATGAGTCATTTTTAGAAGGATTTAATTTTATTTACAGGTACGTGAACACTAAGATAGTGACAGCAGCTATGAATCCCAAGCCCGAACAACTACGGCAAGATGTCATCTTGAGGTTTAAAAACCTGGAGGTAGCAGTATGAACATCGAAAGATAATTTCAGATCGTCTGTGTTGTGTTGGTTGGCTTTTAAGAGAATAACGTAATATTAAAATATTTTTATAGGTTGTTGACAAAATAAAGCATTGCGTGTTTTGGAGTGGCTTCAAAATAAGGTAAAGCATTTCTATGATTTACGATTGGTTGAAAGAGCATATTTCATCAGAATACAAAGCTCATAGCTAAAGTTTTCGCATTATTTACCAGTTCGTATGATGACCGAGAATTACTACTGCGTTTCCCCCTACACTTCTCTCGTGCTCTAGCCGCTTCCTGCTTGCTTTACAGTGGGACAGAGCACAGCCAAGGCTTCTTTATTTGTTGAATACATTTATTTCCTTAACATGCTTTAAGATCATATATTTCTTCAGTCCAAAGTTGAGTGTAGGTATTGGAAATTATCACTCGAAGAATCTTTCGCAATGTAATTTTATCCCGGTTAGCTCAATTGGTAGAACGCCGGACTGTTGTGCGGGAGGTCGTAAGTTCAAATCCGGCCTGACCACTCAGGGTCTTTAAATAATTGAGAAGAAAGTGCTGCCTTTGTAATGATATCTGCAAATGGTTAGACTTTCTAGTCTTCTCGGAGAGGATAAATAGAGGTCCCGTCTCCCAAGCCCTTGTATGTGATAAGAAATCTTGTGGGACGTTAAAGAATCAACACACTGTTCGAAAAGAGTAGGGCACGTAGTGCCCGGTGTTGTTGTCTATCTTTGTGTAGTGTCTATCAAACTGATGCGGGGTACTGCGCCTTTCAATATTTTGTAGAAAAGGCGCAATATAAATAAAGAATTCATTCACGAATTCATGATGTCAGATTGCATTGTCGGTGACGATTCTTGACGTTTTGATAATCTGAGGTGAAGTCTGAGCGATCAATTCTCTTGACCTAGGCTAGAATTGTAATCGACTTAGACTCTTTATCTGGTTAAGGTGGTTACCATATTCTTGCTGTCATTGAGCTTAACGCTTTTACTGCCACCGAGTTTCAGGAGGAACACTTCCGGAAGCTTTATACGTTTTTATTTGTTTGTTTCTGTTACCAACGCCATCTTTATTTGGAATACACGTTTCTTCTTGTCTTCCTCCAAGATATACATTTTTGTTAGTTAGTATTACCGAAAAGATATTGATGGTTTTTTTCTCTGAAATACCAAAACAAAGGCAGTGAAAACCGTAATTGATGTTTGAATCCTTGATTTTTTTGTATAAGATCATCATTCTCATTTGTAATATAATTTTTTAGTCCAGACGGGTTTTCAGAGAAGGGTTGTAATGTGGATCCATCGAATAGCAATTCCGAAGAGACAGTTTGCAGCTGCAGTCATTTGACTCATTTTGCTGTCTTAGTGGACTTCAGCGGTGGCACAAAGGTAATCTTTTTCTTAAGTTATTTTCAAGTAATAGGTCCTTGTGGTCAATTAATGTATCGTCCTCTTTTTTATGTCTATTTGCGCCACAGCTCTCCACCAAGGACATAACTATTCTGGAGATCATCACGTACGTGGGATTGAGCCTTTCTATTATCGGAATGCTATGGACAATAACTCTGTATTTTTTCCTCACGTAAGTATTGTAATCAAAAGATCGGGAAAATACATGAATAGATACATTTTTTCACGCCGACTACGATTGGAAAGGCCTAGGTGTTAATTAGAAACTAAATCTGCACAGCAGGTTGTGGGCGTCCCTCGTTATCATTGACTGTCCAAGCTCACCTACGTACTGTAACTAATCTCTCTTGCTTCCTTCCACGTGGTTTTTTTTTTTTTTTTTCTTTGTTTTTGTTTTTTGGTACTGTATATTGCTTTTATTTTACCAGAGATGTCCGTCAACCTCTGTCTCAAATACGCTTAAGCCTTGCCGTGGCTTTAGGAGCTGGACAAATAATATTTCTTACTGGAATAAATGCCACAGAAAACAAGGTGGGCAGCTTTTCTGTTTTGTAGAATATATTCAAAGATTTATAATCGAACAAAACAAAATAAATAACGACATATGTTGCTGTTTTCGTTTCCACTTTGCGTAGGCTGTGTGTGTTACAGTAGCAGCTCTTATGCAGTATTTCCTGATGGCTGCTTTCTGTTGGATGCTGGTTGAGGGAATTTATCTCTATCTGTTTGTTGTAAAAGTTTATAACATCAACACCAAGATGCACATGTATCACGTCATGTCATGGGGTACTTTGTTTTTACAGCTAAACTTACCTGATACATTCACTGTTTTAAATTGTGTTTTTAGATATATGAATCATTTTAAGTCACTTTTTTTCTGTAAAAATTGTACAATAGGTTTGCCCCTAGTTATGGTGGCCATTTCATTGTGTATCGCTGCTGGGAAAGAAGGGATAAAAAGCTATACCAGTGACAAACTGTAAGAGGCGCAACTTTCTTTCTCTTTTTATCTTCTATTTCTTCTCTTACATTATTAATTTTGTTTGCTCAAGTTTTGGCCTTTTTTATAATTTGCTTTGGTATCCTTACTAACTTTTCTCAAACTCCTTCTCATAAGGATGTCAATATTGTCAATTTTTACAGATACTCTGACCAAGGGTGGGCAGAGAAGAGAAAGAGAAATTAAAATGACCAATCTTCCAAACACTTTTAATCAAATTATTATTTAGTCCATATATTTACTTTTTGTCACATTCCCTTTTTTCTCCATAATCTTCCCTTCCGATTGTTACCCTATTCTTATCATCACATCATCACAAAAATGCAGTATCATTTAATTTTATTTCAATTTACATTTCTTCATTTTAGTTGTTGGATGTCGTCAGAGAACAATCTGATTTGGATATTTGTCACATTCGTGATTACAATTGAAGTGGTAAGTTTCTGATACGGGTTATTCATTTTTCTCCTCATATCATCGTCGGTGATTTTAGTATTTGACTTGAAATGTGCAACACCCATACCCTAATGCAAAGATTTTCAATAATTTCCTCGCTTCAAGATCAACTTGGTTATACTCGTACGAGTCATTAAGGAGATGACCAGTATGCAGCCAACAGGAGACAAGCAAAGTCAACAAATACGGTGAGATAGAGCTTTTATATTGAACAGAACTGTTTTGATGTAATTTTAATAGTTTAAGTCTAGCTGCCTCAAGGTTTTGTTGAAATTGATCAGGTTAGCACAAATGTTTCTAAGGGTGATATGCATTCTATTAACCCGCATGTTTTCGCCCCTCAGAATTGGCATTAGAGCATGCGTGGTGATGATTCCCCTTCTGGGTGTCACGTGGCTATTTGGTCTTTTGTCGCCATTACACAAAGCTTTTTCCTACATTTTTAACATCCTCAACTCTACACAGGTGAGTATCAAATATTATCATCTCATAATTTTATACATTAACTTATCAGTGTCTAGATCACTTTATACTATAGTAAACATAGAAAGCATCTTCTGATTGGCCAATTCCGTTTCCAAGCGGATGCTTAATCAAGTTATAGCGTTTGGCATGGGATTTATGAACTTTCCTCGCGTTGTAACAATATCCCGTATGGCTTTTTCACGTTTAGTAGGGCCCGGGAAATGCGTTCTATCGCTTAGCTATAACCAAACATTTTATTGTGATAATATGAAACTTGTAATTTTAAACCAGACAGAACAGAATTAAATTAAAGTTAAAACAAAATAGCGATTCCCCTGTTTATGAGATTCTCACGACTCCAGAAGTAATTTGATTTCTTTGTTTTTTTTTTTTTTTGAGACCTATTAAAAAAAATACCTTTTAATGCAGTTATCTCTAGTCATATCACAAATCACAATTTATCTGAAAAACAACTTTTTTTTTTAAGGGTTTCCTGATTTTCGTTCTTCACTGTTTGCGAAACAGCCAGGTAAGTTAACTTAAAAAATCATACATATAGTGTAGAGAATGTGGTTTTCAAACTTAAATATGCACTGGAATTTTTTTTCTTACTTTACATGTCTATCTGCAGATTCGAGAGCGATTCAAAAGAAAGGTGAACACCATTGTCCCATCTACAAACAGTGGAAACTCCACAAAGAAGAGCTCACAGATTAATCCAAGCGATGTTGGTGATATGTGGGTAGCTGAATTGCAGTCTTGCAATGAATTTGAGCTCAATGAAAAACCCTCAACATGAAAGAATAGATTCGACAGACCGAGTTCAAAAGTGGACTGTCTCATTGTTTGATACGATCATTCTGAGTACGGTAGTTAATCTATAGCGATTGTTTGTTTTCGATCTGTTATGAAAATGTCGGTAGCTGCGATTGCACCTTTAGCTGGGTAAATAAATCGTTTATAAGATGTTCGTCACTACTGATATCTGGATCAAGGAATCTAATTCGATGATAAGGCAACTTGCCAAAGTCGGTAGCCTCTAACGGTTTTTTTTTTTTAAGTTAAGTGCTAGAAATGTAAATTTTTAAAACTAAAAGTATGTAATTTTTGGACTATCGTATCAATATGGGAAACTTCGCCTTAACTGCGAGCTAAATGTTTCGTGAGTAGCTAGCTTAGAGGCTGGCTGTCGATCAAGGTTAGAATTATTTACAGTCTGTCCTTCACATATTAGTGTATCCGTTCCTCTTATGACTGCCCCAAACTATTTAGTTGTAAAGTGGCGGCAATTTATATGATGCATCATGTCGAGGCTGATTATGTCT